>NC_056751.1:360524856-360687356 GCF_019279795.1 Protopterus annectens
CTTTTTATGAGATTGCCATTATTAAGTCATGAACTTTATTGTGTCTGGATAATAACCACACTAGTGAAGGAAACTATTACGAGTTACTAGAAATCAAAGAAATGTCTAGAAGTAAGAACACCTAGAAGATTAGGGGATAAACTGTAAGACTATGAAGATGAATTGGGGATACCAATAACTATGCTTAAGTATTTGCATATGTGGCTGGAGTGGTTTTAATATTGGTATAGGAATGCATAGCAAGACTGGGGAGTAAAACGAGGTTTTACCTTAATGATTTTAATTTAGTGATGTTCATCAAATAGTTTTTAAGGTATACTTGTGTTTTCCTTAGTACAACTGTGGACAATAAAGAGATTACATATCTTTACCTGTACAATTCGATACCTGGAGTAGTGCTTCCCACACCACCAGGAACTGGTTTTGGTTTATAAATAAATACTGGCAACAGAGTAGTAGATAACATGAAAATTGAATGTGTATTATTTAAACTGTGTTTATATAATGGACACTTCTTCTGTCTTTTTCCCCGGTTAGGGATCGCCACAGCGGATCACCTGTCCGCTCATGATTGGCAGTGGAGTTTTACGGTGTCTAGCTGCCAGCCCGGCGCCCAACCTTCCACAGAAGGCACACACACGCAGTCACACTTAGGGCCAATTTAGAGTGTCCAATCCACCTACAGCATGTCACACCTAGGGCCATTTTAGAGTGTCCAATCCACCTACAGCATGTCTTTGGGACACTGTCAGGCTTATTTAACTTGGCATATTTTGTATATTATTAGTTTTCTGGTTTCTTCGGTACCTGTTAAGTTACACTTTTCACTGGATACCGGAGATCCTATTAGGTCACGTAAAACTGAAAACTTTGGATATTCTGCATTGCAAGACATAGTGAATCAAGAAGTTTTTGTTATAAAAGTGCATATTCAAATCTGATGACTCATAAGTGCCATTTGTGAAACCAAAATGCAGAAATAATAGTGCAGCAAACTGCAGCATAATCCTTGTGTAGTAATGTAATTATGCATATGTAAGAAATGAAAAAAAAAAAGAGTGAATGGGGATAAATTGCATGGAAGCAGAAAGGAGACAGCAGTCAGTTAAGCATGCTATAATCATAGTTAGCTTGATGGAGTATGCCAATGGTAATGAATACTGCAACAGGGGAAATGTCTCTTCCTTTTAGTGGTGCAGAAGGCTCAGAGATGACCATAATATCTAAGGAGTGTAAGAGTAAAAAGCCATTGCACTGGGAGGTGTGCATGTGTTTGGGGGGGGGGGGGGCTGAATACACAAAAAGCACAGTTGTACAAGTAAAACTTACACTAGCAGTAGATGTTCCAGTGATCACTGCTGCAGTAGCCTTGGCTGTATGGGTTATAAACTGCCAAGGAAATAAAGGATATAACAGCCAGACAGCTTCCAAAGCTTCAGAGCACATACCCAAAACTATCAGGCAGCTCAAACTGAGCTGACTAAAAGACAAGTTTTGACATGAAGCCCTTCAAAGCTTTCCTGCCAGCAGACAGAGGAAGACTCAGCCCTGAAAGAATAAAAGGAACAAAAAAATGTCCACATCCCAGCATAAAAAAAAAAAAAAAAAAAAAAAAAAAAAAACAAGGGGATGGAGGGAGTGGCTACAGCAGCAGTGATCATTTGAACATCTACTGTTATGGTAAATTTTACTAACACAACTGTACTATGTTCATCATATTGATCATTGCTACAGTAGTCTTAGCTATATGGATAGATTACCTTAGCTAACTACATTTGGGAGGATGAAGGACAACAGTCCACGAGCTCCTGCAGAATGGCCCTAGCAAAGCTTGCTCTGAACCTACAGAAAGAATAAAGTTTATAGTGCTTTGAAAAATATGCACGGTGGACTGAGTAGCAACTTCTAGAATCCAACCCTTTCCAAAAAGCCACAGATGAAGAAAAGGCCTTGGTACAGTGGGGCTTGAGTCTGCCAGGAGCAGTTTTGTTATGGTGAGCACAGCAAAAGGCAATAGCTTTAGAAAACTATTTGGAAACAAGTCTGTTTTGACACAGGTTGTCCCTTCTTATCTTCACAAGAAATGAACAATTGATCTGAAGATCTGAAATATTTAATGCATAGGGTCATAGGAGATTAACAGGCTCATGGCTTAAGTCTTACAAACTTAGGGCCCTTACAAGCCTAGGCAATACAGTACCAGAGTTGTCTATGGACATCCAAGGTTTGGAGTATCCTCTCTCTCTCTCATTTTTAAATTCAGGAAAGAAAATGGGGAGATGGATAGTTTGGCCTAAAATAAACTGAGATACTACTTAGGCATACAAGAAGGATTAGTTCTCAAAGAAACTCTGTCCCTATGGAAAATGAGATAGGCCTGACTCACCATAAGAGCTTGCAACTCAGATGCTGTTCCTGCAGAGGTCAGAACAATCAGTAAAACTGTTTTCAATATTAAGAACCTCAGGTCAGCCAGATTAACTGGTTCAAATGGAGCAAGTGCTAGCTTCTCAAACACAAAATTAAGATCTCAAGGATGGGCCACTGGTTTTCTTGGAGGTTTATTATGCAAAACCCCTTTCAAGGACTAAGTTGACTTGAGACTGAATTGAAAAGGAGGATACATTGGCAGACCTGCTCAAATGGCCAAAAAATGAACCTGATAGAGGAATAAGAAAGGTCAGAGGACAGAACCATAGAAGTAGCCCTAAAAGGGTACTGGTAATGTTGTTGGCAGCAACTAGAAAACCTTTTCCATTTGCTAAAATATGATTTTCTAATAGCAGGCTTTCTTGCCTTCATTAGTACCTGCAGGACTTCCTCAGTAAACAGGTGCCTAAAATGAATTAAGAGCCTATCATCTGTGCAAGGAATATTATGGTAATTGCTCCTGGCCTTTTCCAAAAGAAGCAAGAACCATGGCTGGTTGCGCCAGAAGGGCATCACCACAATGATCTTGGGAGATTCCTTCTGAATCTTCCCTGGACATTAGTGAAAAGAGTGAAAAAGCATACAGGAACATTTCTGTCCAAGGAAAAGAAAATCTATCCGTCTTCCAGGCCTTCCTGAATGGAGTCCTGGAACAGAATCTTGCCAGTTTGATAGTTGAGAGGAGTCAGAGAGATCTACATGAGGAACTCCCCACAGATGGTTTAAATCTTGCAAGATCCCCCCAGCAAACTAGTTTCCATTCATGAGGCTCTGGCTGCTCCTGCTCAGCTTGTCTGCCACATAGGTTTGCTTGGACAGAATGCTGAATACCTGTAGAGTGAGATTGTTCTGTAAAACTATATCCCAGCCTAACACAGTTAGTCTGCAAAGAGGGCACAACTTGGTTGCCTCTTGCTTGTTGATGAACCACACAACTGTGGTATTGTCTGTAACCACCTGAAGAGGTCCTGGGGACCAAATATGCTTCAGAGAGTTGAGTGCCTTGCTCAGGGCAAGCATCTCCTTGACATTTATGTGCTTGCATTTGTCAGTGGTATTCCATGTCCTCCACACTTCTATTCCACCTGAAACTGCTCCCCAAGCAAAGAACGAAGCATCTGTGGTGACTGACTGCTTTGGAGCAGAGAGGGAGAAGCTGACACCAGGATCTAAGGTTATCTGTTCTCCCCACCTAAAAGATTTATCTTCTGACAATGCACAGCACTGAAATTTGAAAAGATAAAGGGTATTGATGTTGGACCCAAAGCGATTGTGTCTTTCTCATGTGGAGTCTTGCCAAGGATATCATGAGAATCATAGATAACTTGAAACCCAAAATCCTGAGGTATTCTCTTACAGTGGCCAAAGTTCGACTGGAAAACCTTTAAAATAAAGATAAAGCTCTATTTTATTTCCAGTAGACGGAACGCTCTTTGAACTTTAACATCTAGCTGACATCCCAGGAGCACAATGCTGTGTGAAGCAGTCAAGAATAACTTCTTAATGTTCTCTTGGAATCCTAGCTTGTTTAAGAGATCTCCCACCCAAGAGTTTCATGACACTTTGAAAAAGACACTGCAAAGCAAGTCATTTAAATATGGAAAAATGTGGATACCCTACAGACTGCAATGAGCTATAACTGGAGCTAGACACTTTATGAACACTTGGTGCAGTGCAAAGTCCAAAGGCTAAGGCATACAACTAATAATGTGATCCAGACACACAAAACCTTAAGAAATGTCTGAGGTCTGGCTGAATAGGGGTGTGATAATAAGCATCTTTTATGTCTAGTGTTACCAGGAAGATGAGGTAACAGGTTGTGAAGTGACATTTTGAATTTTGGCACTATCACAAACAGGTTTAAGGAAAGAAAGATTCAGAACTGGTCTCCAAGAACTTTCTTTCATTGACACTAGGTATATCCTTGAATAAAAGCCCGTCCCCCACCTGGTGAGAGGACTAATTCTATCACTCTTTGGGACAGCATATAGTAGAAAAAAGAACAACTGAACACACAAATTAGACCAAAAACACTTTAATGAAATGCACCAAAATCACTTTAATGAAATGCTAGTTGGTCTAGACTAGCAGTTTTTGTGTTCCAGTGGTTCTTTGTCCTTCTATTTGCTGTCTAGATTTCCACTGGATTAGCTTTTGTACTGGTGGTTTGTTCTTGTTCTTTGGGACAGCATGTGATGTGGAAACAAGACAGTCTGATCGGGAGGATGAGGAATGAGCAACCTCCAGGAAAGGAGGAATTTCTTCCCACTACCATCCGTAACCTTTTTGAATGATTTTTCGAACCCATTTGTCTGAAAAAAAAAAAGTTATGTACTCACCATAATATTCCATCTGTATTGTTGATTTTCATTTTTTCCTCAACATATGGGTTCAGATCCAATCCCTCAGATCTGACTCGGCCACTGCAAAAGCTAGTGTCAACCCTACCCACAATGCATCTCTCCTAATCCCCTCAGATCTTGTTTGCTGCAAGTATATATATATATATATATATATATATATATATATATATATATATATATATACATACATACATATATAATGTATATATACATTGTGTGTGTGTGTGTGTGTGTGTGTGTGTGTGTATATATACATATATATATATATATATATATATATATATATATATATGCACACACACACACACACACACACACACACACACACACACACACATACAGGTTCACTATTATAATCTCGAGTTGAGATGCACGCAGATGAAAACTTCGAAATACAGATGTTCGAAGTTTCAGCTGGTTGAACATCTCAATGTTCGAAAGTTTTATTAGCGAATACACAGTGCATTTGCTAATATAATTTCAAACAACTGTACAGAGATCGTGGTACAGTGTGCTTAGGGAAATTCATCCCTTTCTTCACTGTAGTGGAATCTCAGAGTTGGAATATATAGTTGGCAGGGGGTGTGGGGGTGCAGCCCCCTACAAAAATGTGATGTTAACTATAGGAGTTTACTTTCCATGACCTCCTATATGGATATCATGTGATGTGTTCAGAAACAATGTCAAATCTGCTGAATTCATTCAGCTGATTCGGCATTGTGAATTGCTCTGCATTTTGACTTTCGAGGTTTGCTTTCGATACGTTGAACAGAAATTATTTTGCTTCTAAATATGTTAGACAATTTCCTTAGAAAGGGGAAGACCATTTCTGGTGTCCAGTGCTAGTCAACTGACAAATTTTGGTTCAACTTGCTCCACTACAAAAAACGGACAGGGGGATGGGGCAGGTTGTTGATGAAAAAATGAAAATCAACAACAGAGGCGGAATGTTAGGGTGCATATCTTTTTTATCTGATGTCAATTTTCATTTTATCCTCAACATACAGGACAGAGTCCCCATCTACCTTATTCCTGGCTGGCCTTATGGAAGGATGTTCTTCAAAACAATTGAATCAAAGGAAGCTCTATCCCTGGAGACCAAATCCAATTTGTAATGAGTAATAAAGGTATTGGGGGGTAGCTGAGGTGGCTGCTGCACAAATGTCATCCATGGACACCCTGGCTTGAAAGACTGAAAAAGTAGACATAGCTCTAGTGGAATGAGCTTGAACAGTTTGACAGTTCTAAGCCTCGACTATTGTAAATAAAGGATATACAATCTGTAATCCATTTGTCTTAGGTGACTTTGGACAACGGAAGACCTAATTTAGTCTCTGAGAAGGAAATAAACAGTTGACTATTTTCTTATGTTTTTTGTTCTGTGTAGAAAAAAATGCAATTACCTGTGAACATCTAACAAGTGCAATAAATATCTGTCTCTATTGGTAAAGGTTGGGGAAGAAAAATGGTAAATTAATTGTCTGGGTTGATGGTGTTCTCCGAAACTATCTTCAGTAGAAAGGATGGATTGGTCCAGAAGGTAACTCTGTCTTTATGAAAGACTAATATGGAGGCTGGGATGATAAAGCCTGGATCTCTGATATTCTTCTCACTGACGTGATGACTACCAAGAAAATTGTTTTCCAAGAGAGAAACTTGAGCTGACAAGTAGCTGCTGGTTTGAAAGGAGGCTGTATAATTTTCAGTAAAACCAAATTTAGGTCCCATGGGGAAGAGGGGGATCATTATAAGGGAGCTTCAGTAAGAGAGTTCCTCTTAAGAAAACCTTGCAGAGCTTATGTTACGCAAATGAGAAACTGTCAAACCCAATGTGAAAATTAGAAATTGCAGCTAACTCCACTTTGATTGCTGAGTGAGCAGCTTCCCCACTGAATAACTGTGCTAAAAATTCTAAAACAGTGTGGACGGGTGCGAAAAAAGGATATATATTGTTTTGTTGTGCTGAATGTACAAATCTGCCCCATTTACTGTTATACAACTTCCTTGTAGTTGGCTTGTGGGATGATAGCAGAATATGATGCACTGGAGAAGAGAACATGGGCTGTCTGGCTATCAATGGAACTGGAGATACCAAGCTGTCAGCTTGAGAGCATGAATGTTCAGATGAGGCATTCCTCTAGGATGGGACAGGTGGTCTGGAGTTGGATCCAAAATCCATGGCTTCTTCCGTAGGTAAGGCCAAAAAATGGGAAACCAGATTTGTTGAGGTCAGTATGGAGCAATGAGGATTACTCATTTCTTCAACCTGTTTGCTTTCTGAAGAAATTTGGGGATCAATGGAGTTGGGGGAAAGGATTACAACAGACTGGGAGGCCAATGGTGAGTGAGCGTCCCTCGGGGGCTCCCCCTTTGGGGGAATCAGGGCAAGGCAGCTGCTGCATTTGTTGTTCAGAGGGTATGCAGATAGGTCGTCGCAAGCCCACTTGTGGAATATCATTTCCACTACCTTCTGATTGAGGAACCACTCATGAGACATGATAAAGGATCTTCTCAACTTGTCTGCTATCACTTTTAAACTTTACCAGAATGTGCACTGCCACCAGAAAGTGGTTGAAAGAGAGTGCCCACTTCCACAGTCATAGCACTTCTCGACATAAAGGGTAAGATCTGGTCCCTCCTTGTTAGTTGATGTACCATAGTTGATGTACCATACTACTGACATGTTGTCCGAATGAATCGCAATCGTTCCTAGAGGAAGATATTTTGAAAGGCTTGCAATGCTAGTAACACCACTCTCATCTCTAGGACATTTATGTGCAAGTTGGTCTCCTATGCAGACCATGTTCCTTGGACTGTTTTTCCCAAATGCAGCACTGATAAAGGGCTCCGCAAAATCGCACAGGTGCATCGAGGTGACTCTCCTCACAGAGATGCTGGAATCTGCCATTCTATTCATCCCTTCAGCTACATGTGAGATCAGCCTCATGGAGGAGTTTGTAATAGCATGAAGGGTGGCCAGCTGAGAGGTAACTGAATCCTGTACCTTTTCAGACACATCTCCTGCAAGGGTATGCAACAGCTCCTTGATCAGATCCCTCTGTAATCTGGTAAAATGGGACAGGTAATTCGGGGACCTCAAGGTGAAAGTTGCTAAAGAGAAGGCATACTTCACTCATCTCTCCATCGTCCTGGAATCCCTATTAGCTGGAAGGATAGCAGAACTTTCTTTGGCAATTTGTTTTTTCGTGGCCTCTGTCACGACCATGTCATCTATCGGAACAGCCTTCGATCAGAATTTTTTATCCTCCAGTACAGAAATAATCTTGTTTGGTCTCCGAGGGATTGGTTCAATGGAGTCTGGAGCCTCCCATGCCTGCCAAGAAATCAGTTCAATTAGTTTGTCGGCGGGTGAGGACACCCAGGAGGTAGATGGATAGGATCCAAATGCTGCCAGGTACACCAACTCCTCAGATGAGGGATTGCTGGACTTCTAACCACCTTTCTGCTTCAAAATCTCAAGGATGTCCCTGAAGGAAAATTGTCAGGGGGTGACTGAAGGGATCCCTCACCTTCCTCGAGGTTGGAGTCTTCAGTTATGGACTCTTATGTGGAGTCCAGGTGCTTCCTCTTGCACCTCTTCTTCCGAGGAACCTCCTCCATGAGGTGTTCCAGGGAGGTATCAGAAAAGGAGGGGGATCCTGGTTGGTCGACTGGGGCTTATGGACCCATTGTCCCTGTGGGAGGTCTGATCAAGACAGTTGGGGCAAACTCTGCAAGGTAGAGGACGGTGGATCCGATGGGGCAGATTCCGTCTGAACTGACGAAGCAGACATAGCTCTCTCCAGAGGTTCAAAACCTGACTGCCCCTGAGAGATGATGGAACCCCAAACCAAAAGATGGTGTCCTCAGGTCTTGGCCCTCTCAAACCCAGATGACAGCAGTCTTGAAGAGGAATACAAGGCAGAAACTCCAAGATGGGGGGGAAGGCTCTGATAACTTCAGCACCGAACCCCCATCTTGGATCCAACTGGGCTGCCATGTCCTCAAGAGGTCCCCAGATCTGACCAAGCGATGAACTCCAAGCAGGAGTTGGAGCAGAGGAAGAAAAGATCCTCAGCTCTGATGTTGACAGAACCAGGTGAATTGGATCCGATGACTGAACATTCCAGGGGGGTCAGAGAAGGAATAAGAAGCAGAGATGAAGAACTTTGGAACTCCTAAGCCTTGAGGTTAGGAGCTGTAGGAGGCCTTGCAATACTTTGCACCCAGAGGATCTTCTTCACCATCCTCTCCATATCTTCTTCTGTAAAGCTTCTAGGGAGCAATTAGAGGATGCCAGTGGTGACCTTGGTCGCTCCAAGAATGGAGATGGAATCCTAGATGGTACCGAATCTATGGAGGGAGAGTACAGAGTCCTGGGCAAAGTTGGCTTAAATGGACTTCCCATTGGATACAACAATGATGGATCCATCCAATCCCTAGATGCAGAGGGATTCGGTTCCAAAGTTGTCAGATCCAATGGAGGAGTCCTCAAAGTAGTGGAAGCCAAAGAAACTTCCTTTGGATCCAAGAGGTTAA
Source organism: Protopterus annectens (assembly GCF_019279795.1). Taxonomy (NCBI): domain Eukaryota; kingdom Metazoa; phylum Chordata; order Ceratodontiformes; family Protopteridae; genus Protopterus; species Protopterus annectens. The sequence continues at coordinate 360,534,189 of NC_056751.1, forward strand.
AACACGAAAAACACTTCTGTAAAAGCACCCACTGGTAATCTGGAACAACCAGGATGCAAGGATCACGAACCAAGCGTAGAGTAAAAAGTTTTTTAATTGTAACAGCTTCACCAGTTCGGTTTAAAAAATGCAAACACTTCCAAAATGCAAAGTCAGTCTGCAAACACTTCCAAAATGTAAAGTCAGTCAAGCGCTTTCACCCGGGCCCTCCCAGGCTTTCTCAAGACATTTTTAAATTAGGTGGTGAGTCTATTTATAATGCCCTTGTCCAACCCAACTACTTTAATTAACAATCAATTAAATTATTATCTCACTTGTAATTTAAAGAGATAAAACATTTTGTATCCATTATGTGAGTACCATTTTAAGCTTTGCTAACATGATAACCTGCACAATTCTTTGTTCGCTTAGCTCCTGTCTACCCAACATTGTTCACATTTTATTAGCATTGTTGAAAAACATATACATATTCACAATGTTGACATCTGTTTAAAATTGTAACTAAAATCTTCTTGTAAATCTTACTAAACCACTTGTAACTAAAACCAATTATTACTAAAAACCAAGTAACTTCTATAATGTTACATACCCTTCTGAAACATATCTAACATACCATTTTTTAAGAACATGTGATATTATTTAACATAGCTTTGGTCAGCAAAAGACTAACCTCTAACTATTATTCTTGCGGTCTCATTTAACCACCATTCACATTCTAAATCTTTGGAAAAGTTTTTTAACATCTCTCAGCTTGCATATTGTATTGCTGCTTGTGGTAATCCTAATGCCAACCTACATCATTTAGTTCCAAGCTGCCTATTCTTGGTGCCTAACCAACTAATTTGTTTGCTGGAGGGTGGTCATTCTCTTACCCCACTTTATAGCTTTGCCCTTCTATCCAAGAGGTTAACAATTTTTGGAGTCGGCTCCAACATTTTGGAGCCAATGAATGTCTTTTCCTTCCTTTGTCCAAGCCTCTGGAAAACAGGGAGGAAGCAAGGCTGGGGTGTTCAGATTTTGAAGAGTCCTGTTTTTCTTTTGTTTGTTTTGTTTTTTGTCTGTGCCAGAAATGGCCTCCCCAAACTAGGATGGCAACATGCCTTTCAAAATCAATTTATTCTTCCATACAACTTAAATGCTTTACAAATGTCACAGTCCTTCTATAGATGGGGTGGACCAAGGCAGCAGACACACATACTGTGCAAGTCACTAAGCGGAATTTTGTGACCACACTTAAAACATTTCTGAAAGCCAGCAGGCCTGTCAGCTTTTTCTGCTATAATGCTAGATAGAACACACTGTCAATAACAATAACAATGACACAGCAGAAAGAACAACTAGAAAGAATGCAGACACTATTTTTTTTTAAATATAACAATAGTGACAAAGAGATAGTAGGAAAGGGGGTAGGGAAACAGCTAAGTAAGTTTTACTTTATAAAATCTAAGTAAAATTCTGTGGAAGGGATCAGAGAAGAGAAAAAAGTTTAAAGGAGAAAAGTGTGACTAAAAAGGAAGAAAGATAATATAAATTGTATAGAGTAACCCCTTACAGCTCAAGAGCTGTCAAGAATGACCACGTCTTTGCAAAGCAGCAAACAAGATCTGAGGAGATTAGGAGAGGTGCATCATGGGTAAGGTCGGGAGCTTGAGAGCTTTTTGATTAACACAAGCTTTTGCAGTGGCAGAGTCGGATCTGAGGGATCAGATCCAAACCCATAAGTCAAGAATAAAATGAAAATTCACAACATCAGTTCTATCTGTTTGCCAAAAAGAAAAATGGAGATCAGACATTCTGAAAGAAAAGAGGGGCTAGGGTGAAATTGGTTCACAAGGTCTCTTGAAAATCACTCAGACTTGTTGGATTGTTCTTGGTTTTCGGAGGTTTGAGACTTCTTTTTGGAACTCACTTGCCATTTCTTTTTAAATATCTGTTTACCTGCATTTTGTTTTTTTTTTTGCCAAAACTGGATGAAGAGACAGAAAATCCCTTGGATAAGTTGGAAAGATGAGATTCCCTGAATCAGCTTGAACCTTTCATCACACTTTTTGATCACTTCTGCAGCAGAAGGGCCAAACACTAAATCTCCAACTGAGGGAGAAGTTAAACTCTAATATTTATCCATCTGGGAGAGTCTGAGAATGCAACCATGCAAACTTCCTCAAAACACTACCAGTGGCCATAGCCCTGGAAGAAGTATAAAAAGAGTAATACAAACACTGTAAACAATGAGTAGTGACCTAAGCAACAGAAAAAAAAGTTATTTAATGCAGATTTTTTCTCACAAGAAGAAACTGCAGATAAAACATTCCTCATACTTTCACAATTTGTCATAACAAACTTTAACATATGAGCCTAACAATTAAAAATTCTGAAAAATCAAAGATGCAGATGTATACACTTTTTCCATCTATAAAAATTTAGAAGACTATGGAACGTTATACATCCTATCTGCCCTTTTTGGGGGGAGCTGGCTATCAGAAAAATCCCAGGCAGTAACACGCACATCCTCTAAAGCAGAAAGAAAAGGAAAAAGGGGTGTAGGTTCTGGAAAATCCTTCTGTAACAATTTATTTTATTTATTTTACATTTGTTTACCAGGATAGTCCCGACTGGATACATGTCCATTTTCAGTGGAGGCCTGGGGAGAAAAGCTCCACATAGTCAAACGTACATAGATTACGCAGAAGTTAGGAAACAATTATAAAAAAGTGATTATATACAATGGCTTACACAGAAGTTAGGAAACATTTATAAAAACAAAGTGATTATATACAATGGTTTGGTAGTGTCCCCAAGTAGGGACTCACAATTCTCATGGACAGACAATTAAAAAGTAAGAGACATCAGACTGTTAGCAGAGCTTGGTGACTTACTTGCATGTTATGATAATTTCAGATTATGCTTTCAGTTTATAACTTAATCAGGGTTGGTACATGGGCATAACCAATTCACTTTGAGATACTGTTCGAGGTTTTTTTGAAGAGACGTTTGGAGGATTGTAGGGTTATATAGCTTGGCAACGAATTCCAGGTTTTGCCGATGAAGTTGGCAAACAGGGATTCACCAGCAGTGTTGTTAGCTTTGTGGGTTTGGACCAGTAGTTTATCGGCTGACTGTAGAAATCTCAGGTTGCTATATGGCTTAATAATATTTTTAAGTGAGGGGGTATCCTCAGGGTAGTACAGAATTTTGTGAGCTATTAAGAGTTGACTGAATTGAATTAAGCTGGGCAGTTCTAGCCACTCTTGTTGTTTAAGGTTCTGGCAGTGGTGGGTTCTATAGGTGGGGCCAGTGGCGAATCTAGCAATATGATTGTAACTATGGGACAGCTTACCTAGTTCGCATTTGTTGAGGTTAGAGAGTACAGGCGAGGCATATAAAAGAGTAGAGAGTAGATGTGATGGGGCGATTGCAGTCCTGGCCAGTGAGGTTAAAAATGTCTTGTTTCTATACAGTGATCCAAGCTTCTTATTGATGGTCTGTATGGTTTTGTTGACCTGTATGTCAAATTTGAGATTGACTATGATAACCCCTAGCACTTTGGTGTGATGATCTGGAGAAATAGTGGTACCATTGTTAGATGTGACAGAGAATGAAAGTGGTTGATCTACTAGTGGGGAAGAAGAGTAGAAGTTTAGTTTTATTGGGGTTCAGTAGCAGGCGTGGGTTGCTGAGCCAATTCTTGATAGTCTTGAATGTATTTTGGGTTAAGGTTTGCAGTCCGGATGGGGAGGTAGCTGAGCAGATCAGAGTGGAATCATCTGCATATTGAATGCATGTAGCTTTAGGGATAGCAATGTGAAGGTTGTTGATAAAAATAGAGTAGTGGACCTAGTATGGACCCTTTAGGGACACAAAGTGTGAGATGTAGCTGGCTGGAGAGTTTGCCCTGCCATAGTAATGCCTGTTGTCTGCCAGTCAGGTAGGACTGGAACCACTGGATAGTGGGCTTGTTGAGGGAAATAGATTTTAGTGAAAGAATGAGAAGTTCATGGTTGACCATGTCAAAGACTTTTGATAGGTCAAGAAAGAGGGTAGAGGTTAGCCTATTGTCATTCCTGTTTTGGTTTATGGCAGTAGTAAAGGAAAGGAGGGCTGAGATGGTGCTGCAGTATGGCCTCAAACCATGTTAGGAGTTGGACAGTAAGTTATTCTGTGTAAGATATTGCGTTAGTTGCATGTGTACACATTTCTCCATTATATTGGCTAGTAGGGAAAGAATGGCAATGGGTCTAGAGTTGGATATGTCTGTAGAGCTGACACCTTTATGGAGTGGGATGGCATGAGATATTTTCCAGAGGGAGGTGATAGCGTTTTTGGATAAGGTTCTGTTGATAAGGATTGATATGGGATATGCAATGGCATCTGCAGCTATTTGTAGGTACTCTGCAGGGAGAAGGTTGGCAGTGAGGGTGGTAGGTTTTAGTTTCTTTTACAAGTGTTTTGATAAAACTAGTGGATATTGGTTGGAAGCTAAATTTGGGGTGATTATTGGGTAGATTTGGGGTGGGGTTTAAGTTAGAGGGGGTTAGTTGATTTGCTAGGGATTGGATTGTTTCAGTGAAAAAGTTAGTAAAGGCGCTAGCTATGGTCTCTGGGGGACTACGGGTGTGGTTAGCCAGGGTTGGAGTGGTGGAATGACCTGGGCGAAGTAGTTGATTTAAGTCTGCCCAGAACTTTTGATTGTTGTTATGGTGTTTTTCTAGGAGGTTTTGGTAGAAGCTTTTTTTATCCAGTAAAATACATTTTTTGTATCCTTCCTGAGTTGACGATATTTTAGATGGTCAAGTGGGGCTTTAGTTGTTCTCCAGGTGGCCCAAACTCTGTTTCTAGTTTTGATTTTAGCTTTGGTATCTTTTGTGAGCCATGGTGCTGTATTTGATCTAGTTTTTATTGTACGTGCTGGAGCGTGGGAGTCAAGGATACTTAGAAATTTAGTGTTGAAGTGATCTATAGCCTCCTCTAATGTTAGATTTTTTAGTTTTGACCAGTCAACTGCTTTTAATTTGTTTTTGGAATATAGCAGCATCAAAGTTTTTCCTATTTCTAACTGTTTTATATTTGGGTTGGTGAGGGTTTCCTGCCTTATGTTTTATGATATAGGTTAGACAATGGTTGCTGAGGTCATCAGGGAGAGTACCAGCTGGGGTTGGTTATTGACTAGGATCCATTCTAGGATACTTTCCCTGTTGGTTGGTGTGATTATCTTAGTGGGAGAGGTTATGGTATGTTTAAACCCAGATAAGTTTATATGGGTGTGGGGGGGGGTCGGATGAGCAGGGGTGCCAGTCGGTGTTAAAATCGCCAAGAAATAGAAGTTATGTTCTTACCATAACGTTCCATGTTAGTTGTCTTCTTCTCGCCTTCTTCTTGCTGGATGGGTTCGGAGCCGACCTCGGCCCCGACTCGGCCACTCTAAAAGCTCGAGAGTTGGTTCCACCGGCTCGAGGCTCCCCTTATATCCCACAATGCTAGGCGTGAGTTACCTCAGATCTCGTTTGTGAGCTAGGCCCAGCTAATAATAGTAGCAGAATAACTGGAAACAAAGTCCACCTCTATAAACAAGGGAGAAGAGAAGGGTGACCTACAGCCTGATCCAGGATAAAATATGCACAGCATAGCATATACCTATAGTAAAGAGGTGGTAGAAAGAGAGGTCACAATCAAACTCCTCTAGGTCTGTCCAGGCCAGGGGAAGGAGGGTGGGACGAAGAAGAAGGCGAGAAGAAGACAACTAACATGGAACGTTATGGTAAGAACATAACTTCTATATGTTAAGTTGTCTATCTCGCCCTCATTCTTGCTGGATGGGACCGCGTCCCTAGCACCTTGTCCCGGGTGGCCTAACGGAACAGACTCTTGAGCACAGTGGATCCAAAATTAGCTCTATGCCTAGAAGCTAAATCCAACTTGTAATGTGAAATGAAAGTGTGAGGAGTAGCCCAAGTAGCTGCTGCACAAATGGAGTCTATAGGCAGTCTGTCTTGGAAGGCTATAGAAGTAGCCAAAGCTCTGGTGGAATGGGCTTTAGGTTTGTTAGGTAGCTTTTGGTGTCGTATTTCATAGACAAAGGAAATTAGAGATGTCAGCCATCTAGATAGTGATACCTTAGAAACAGAAAGTCCCTTTCTGCCTTCTGCATAAGAGACAAACAGCTGGTCAGATTTTCTGAATTGTTTGGTTCTATCCAAGTAGTACCTTAACTGACGATGAACATCTAGCCAATGCAATTTTTGTTCAGACCTATTAGAATATTCTGGAAAAAACACAGGGAGGTCAATGCTTTGGTTTAGGTTAGATGCCGAGGCTATTTTAGGTAAAAAGGACGGATTGGTTCGTAAGGATACCCTGTCCTTATGGAACAACAGATAAGGAGGTCGACAGCTGAGTGCATGAAGTTCTGAAACTCTTCTAGCTGAAGTAATAGCTACCAGAAAGAGAGTCTTCCATGATAGCAATTTTAGAGAACAGGAAGCTGCAGGCTCGAAAGGGGGGAGAATCAAGGAACTGAGAACTAGATTTAGGTCCCAAGGAGGAGGAGGATTTCTTATAGGAGGTCTGAGTAGAAAAACTCCCTTCAAAAAGGCTTTGCAAAGCTTGTGGGACATTATAGCAGATTCTGAGACGCCCACATGAAAATTAGAAATAGCTGCCAACTGAACCTTAAGAGTAGAAGGAGATGAACCTGCATGGAAGAGTTCAGCTAGAAAATCAAGGACTATTTTGGATGGAAGCCGTGAAAGGATCTATGTCCCTTCCCTGAGCCCAATAGGCGAAACGTTTCCATTTACTCAGATAAATCTTTCGAGTGGAAGATTTATGGGAAGCTATCAAAATATCTCGAACAGCGTGAGATATTTGAGGAAGCCTGGCTAAGGTTGGAATTGGAGGAACCAAGCAGTGAGGTTCAGAGAGGGGAGGGAGCGATGAAACTGACCCGACTGATGGATCAAAAGATCTGGAACTAGGTCCAGATGCCAAGGTCGCTCCAACAGAAAATGATGTAGAAAGGGGAACCAAACCTGTCGAGGCCAGTAAGGAGCAATGAGGATCAAGGAGGCCTTCTGAGCGATAGCTTTCTGTATCACTTGTGAGATTAGTGGGAAGGGAGGAAATGCATACAGAAGTCCCCGGGGCCAAACTTGGACTACAGCGTCTCTGCTGGGCTGGCCTGGTAGCGGGAATAGGGTGAAAAAATCTTTGCACTTGCTGTTTTGGGGAGTAGCAAAAAGGTCGCAGCAAGGCTGACCCCACTTGAGAAAATTTTTTCTCACAATAGAATCTTTCAGAGACCACTCGTGAGGCATGAGGATAGCTCTGCTCAACTTGTCCGCGATTTGATTGGACTTCCCGGGGATGTGCGTTGCTATCAGAAAACGCTGAGAAGAAATCGCCCATTGCCACAGTCGGAGTGCTTCTCGACATAGGGGATAGGACCTGGTTCCGCCTTGTTTGTTGATATACCACACTACAGACATATTGTCTGTCTGGATTGCTATTGTTCCCAAGGGAAGAGAGTCTTGAAGGGCTTGCAACGCTAAAAGCACTGCTCTCATCTCTAGAACATTTATGTGCAAGTGGCATTCGTTTGGTTGCCATGTACCCTGGACAGTTCTGCCCTGATAATGCCCCCCCCCCCCACCCGATCAGGGAGGCGTCCGTTGTCAGAGTAGCAACCGGAGGGGGAGGAACAAAGGGTCTTCCCAAGTAGAGCTGAGGGGAAGACATCCACCACAGAAGATGATTCCTGCATGTTTGCGTAATCATAATGGTGTGGGACATCGGAAGTTGCTGGTATGACCATTGTGTGAAGAGCATCCATTGAAGGATTCTCATGTGGAATCTGGCTAATGGAAGAAGAGGTATGGCAGCCGCCATAATCCCCAATACTTTCAGAACTAATCTGTCTTTGACTCTGTTGCTGCTGAAGAGGAGCGAGACCAGTTTGTGTATGTCTGTTATTCTCTGATCTGTTAGCCTCGCAGACATGCTGACTGTGTCTAGAATTGCGCCTATGAAGGTAATAACATGACAAGGCGACAAAACAGACTTTTCGCAATTTATTGAAATGCCTAAGTTTTGACAAATGCGAAAGGTGTAGTCCCTGGCCATTAGAAGAAGATGCTTGGTGGGAGCTGTGAGGAGCCAGTCGTCTAAATATGGAAACACCTGGAATCCTTGATGTCTCAGGTGAGAAGCTACCACTGCCATGCATTTGGTAAACACCCGGGGGGCAGTGGTGAGTCCAAAGGGCAGGGCTCTGAATTGAAAATGACTGGTTCCCAGCCTGAAGCGGAGGAATCTTCTTGAGCGTCTGTTCATTTTTATATGATAGTACGCATCCTGAAGGTCTATAGAGCACATCCAGTTTTTCCTTCCCAATAGGGGGAGGATGGACTGTAGCGTGACCATCCGAAATCTTGTTTTCTTGACCGACTTGTTCAAGATACTGAGATCCAAAATTGGTCTCCAGACCCCTGTTTTCTTTGGAACTAAAAAGAACCTGGAGTAGATTCCGGATCCTTGCTGGTCTGTTGGAACTGGCTGAATTGCTCTTTTTGCAAGCAGCTTTGAAATTTCCAAATCTGCAAGATCCCTTTGAGCGGGTGGAACATCTGGAAGGGATTTTTTTGATCGGTTTGGAATGCGAACGAAGGGAATGGAATAGCCCTCGGAAATGATGGACTGTACCCACTTGTCTTGAGTTAGGGATAGCCAGGCTTCTGGGTACAGTGACAATCTTCCCCCGACTGCCTCCGAAGGTGGGCAGTCGGGCAACACCTCAGGGGTGCTGAAAGGGCTTATCGGAGAAAGTTTCTCGATTGCCCTGGTTCTGCGGACCCCCCCTGCCTCTAGGGCGACGTCTACCATTGTTGTTCCCCCCTCTGCCTCTGGCGGGGAACCGACTTTGTGCGTCAGGCGAAGCCCCTTGAGATTGTTTGCGGAACCACATTTTCCCACTTTTCTGGCCTTTGGGGTAAGGCCTAGAAGGAGTAGAAAAATGGACTCTGACGGCAGAAAGAGTCTTGCCATCCGTCTCGCACCTAGTCAAGGTTTCTTTCACTTGAGGACCAAAAAGAGATGATCCATCAAAAGGGGAATTAGTGAAAGACGTTTTAAAGGGGTCCGCAAAGTTGCATAGCCGCATCCAGGCATGCCTGCATAAGGCCACACCTGTCCCTGCGGCCCTGCTCGCTCCATCAGCCGCATACGAAAGGAGGCACATGGAGGAGTTAGCTATGGAGTTCAGGGTAGCCAGCTGAGTGTTCATCTTGTCCTGAAAACCCGCAGCTGTAGGATCCTTCAACATGTCACTCGCTTCTTTGATCAAGTCTCTTTGAAGACGAGTAAAATGGCACAGGTAGTTCAGCGAACGCATTGCAAAGGTCGCTGACGAGAACATCCGCTTCCCGTACCTGTCCATAGACCTAGATTCCTTGTTAGGTGGATGGACAGGCACTGAAGGATCAGCTAGTTCCTTCTTAGTGGCAGCAGCAACCACCATAGCATCCACAGAAACTCCCTTGGTCAGAAATTGTTTATCCGCTGGTGCCGTGATAAATTTTGAGGGTCTCCTGGGAGTGGGGTCCACTGAGTCAGGAGCCGTCCATGCCTTTTTTGCTACCACCTGCATGAGGGGGTCAAAGGGGGGACACACCCAGGAGGTGGAAGGGCGAGAGCCAAATGCCTCAAGGTACACAGATTCATCCTCCGAAGGGCTGAGGGCTGGCCAATTTCCCCTCTGTTTGAGGATTTCTAGAATGTCTGCAAATGAGACATCTTCAGAAGGGGAACGGGGAACCTCGAATCCTCTAAATCTGTGTCAGAGGTGACGGACTCAGGTGAGTCTATGTGTTTCCTCTTACACTTTCTCTTCCGAGGGGGCTCTTCTGCCAATTCAGGAGAGGCCTCGGAAGAGGATGAGATCCCCACAGGGGATTCCTGAGGAGCTGGCTCTCTGCGGTCTGGGATGAGGGAGTGAGTTGACTTGACCTGAGGCACCGAAGAGGGAGGGGCGGACGGAGCCGACTGTGGAGTTGAACCAGGTTCCAACACACTCCGCATGACCTCGAACGCACCCCTGTCAGGCAGAGCCAGAGGTCCCCGCTCCGAAAAGCTGAAAACCTCCCTCGGCACCGACAGTGATGGCTCCAAGGCCGATGTCGGAGCCGAACTCACCAGCGCCGAAGCACTGAGAGGGAGAGCAAGGTCGGACAAGGGTCCGATGCCACTCACCCCCTCGGAGCCGACGAGGGAAGTCCGGCGCCGAGATTCTTCTAAGGAAGAAATCGGAGCCGACGACGGAGCCGAAGACATTTGTATCGGCTCTGACGCTACCACAGTCTCGGTTCCGAAACGCCCCGGCTCCGAGCTCAAAGGAGTCGGAGGAGGAACATAATGAGGAACAGGGTCAGGCATCGACTGATGAGTCGGGCTCTGAAGCATTTGGGCCAGTGCCTCAGACTTAAGAAGTCGACTCACTACCCTCTGAAGGTCATGGTCCGAAAGCCTCGATGACCTAGAGGAGTGAGATCTATGGCTCCGTTCAGACAGCAAGGGAGATGCTGGAGCCGAATGAACGGAGCCAAGGGACGGTGACCTGGACCTCTTTCTAGATGTCGGCTCCGAAGGTCTAGTCGGAACCGACACAGGAATTTCCAATACCTCGGCTCCAGCCGGAGCCAAGGAAACCACAGAAGCTGCAGTCTGAGACTCATCGGCTCCAGCCGGAGCCGATGTAGACGGAGGTTTCGAAGCCTTAGGCCTCGGCTCAGAAGCTGGAGCCGAGGACCTAGAAGCCTTGGAGGGTTTGCCCGAAGTAACAGTAAGGGAACCCTCAGGCTTAAGTAAACCTCTCAAAATAAGTTTATTTTTTCTTTCCTGCAGGACTCTGGGGCTGAAGCCATGGCATACAGCACAAGAGTCCTGCAGGTGTAAAGGTCCCAGGCAGTATATACAAGAAGTGTGACCGTCTGTCAGAGACATTTTCTGACAGCACGAGTCACACTTCTTGAAGCCTGAGACCTTTGAGTCCTTAGACATTGTCGAAGAAAGTGTAACCACACACACAGTCAAACACACTGATTACACTTTATACAAGTTTAACTCAAAAATTAAAACTTACTATCACAAGTTTTAGATTCCTGACAAAATCACACACACACCACTAAGGGGATGGAAAGGCCCGAAGGCCCGAGGGAAGAACTTATAAGTTCTTTGTGGAAAAAGGGGATAATAGAAGAAAAAAAAAGGACTAAATCCACTAAGCTAAGGGAAATAACAATTATAAATTAAATTAAAGGGGTTTAAGTAGACTAAAATTTACTCTACAATAACTCACCTGAAGCCGGTAGAAACCAAACACCTCGATCGCTGTAGCGGCAAACGAGATCTGGGGTAACTCACGCCTAGCATTGTGGGATATAAGGGGAGCCTCGAGCCGGTGGAACCAACTCCCGAGCTTTTAGAGTGGCCGAGTCGGAGCCGAGGTCGGCTCCGAACCCATCCAGCAAGAATGAAGGCGAGATAGACAACTTAACATCTATAGTTTGTTGCAGATAGGTAGTGGATAACCAGTAAAGGATATTCTCATGTATGCACAGACGATGTTCAAGTGTTTGTTTTGGTTAATCTGAAGCGTGTTTATGAGGAGTTCTGCATTATTGAATTGCGGAGGTTGAATGGTGTCTCTATTAACTGTTAGAGTATTTTTGTAAAGGACTGCTATCCCACCTCCTTTCCTAGCAGCAAGGTCTAACCAGTGAATATTGTATCCTGGAGGTAGTATCTCGCTGTCAGTAGTATTGGGTTTTAGCCAGGTTTCCGTAAGACACACAATGCCTGGGGAGTGGGTTGCTAGGAGGGCATGTAGGTTGGGAATCTTATTGTTAATACTTCTAATATTTAGGTGAAATGCTAGGAGGGAAGTAGTGAGAGTATACATGAATAGCTTAACTGTGTGGATTGTGGTAGGGGAGTGAAGGTTCTTGGGTGTGGGTGGGCCAGGGTTGGGATGAATGTTCCCATGTGTTATAAGGTTATAGTGACAAAGCTTTAGGAGTTTGTTAAATTTTATATAGTCTTTGTCTTTAGGACTTTGTCTTGTGGCTGTACAGGGGTGGTATTTTATTGGGGGTGGTATATTTGGTGTGCTGGGCATGGTAAAGTGTTTGGTGTGATGTGTGAAGTTGTGGGTGTCTGTTTGACCATTTGGGTAGTGAATACTACGGTCAAGTGTTTGTTCATAGGCAGTGAGATGGTAAAATAGAAACAGTATAGGCATTAGGGAAATTAGTATTTTTTTTTGCTTGTTTGCCTTTTGTTTGGGGGGGGTGGGCCAAGTTTTGATGGTTGACTGTGCTAACAGGGTGTGGAGGAATGGAAGTGAAGGAAATGAGTTAATGGGGGAGGGTTGTTCAATGATGTCTGAGGTGCTGATTGGTACATAGCAGGAGGGGCGTGGCAAAGTCTAGTTTAAATTTAGCACTAGTGGGGGTGGGTGGAATTTGGGGGCAGGGAGGGGAGCAGAGAAGGGCTAACACTAACTCCAAGAGTTTCCTTGGGCTTTTGGTTTGTGTGATTGTATGTAAGCAATGGTCTTTGGCTGTATTTTAATTTGTTTAATTTTTTATAGTTTTACACGAGTTTTCAGGCTAATTTTAACAGGATTCTAGGGGTAAGCTAGGAAATTTAGCCACTATGGAGGGAGCCAAATTACTGTGAGGACAGCCTAAAGGTGCCTTTAGACCCAGGTCAGCAGTAAGCAGTACATAGGATTTGTTATAAGTTTTTTAGTACATTATAAGGTATTAACCTTATCAAATTCCAGGTCGGACTTCAGAGGGGATTAGTTTCCCAGGGTAGCTCCCTTTCAGGCAGGCGATTCTTTTTACTGGGGTAGATTGTGGGGGTCTGCTTAGAAACAGAAATTATTAACAGTAAGACTATCAGCATGTATAAGTAGTCACCAAGCATACAGGCATTTCACATTCACATACACTATGAGTTATACAGTAATCATAAACTCTGTGCAGCTACGAAGCACAGAATTTGCTTCTTTCTTAAATGTGTGGGTATACATGCAGGGAAATATGCAATTCAAGGGCTGATTCACATTAAATAGAGGCACTACAAACTCATAGTATTTTCTGAGGGACTGAGAAACCTCAATGATCCTCCACTGAAAACAGGCACACTATAGCAATAGTCTCTCTAAGAAAGAAAACCCCCCTAAGGGAGGATCTGGAACCGAGCTCTCATCAGAATCAGAAATCTGTGGAAAAATCCTTGCATCCATCCCTGCATCTTCCTGTTCAGATTCAGAATCTGAAATCTCTTCAGAAAGACAGAGAACACTCTATTTTATCAAAAACTACTTTACAGGAAGGCTCAGTAGCTTTAATTAACCCCTCAGCCAAACACAGTAAACTACTCCTATCCAAAAAAAAATTTGAGGAAGAGTAGATACTTGCTTGGTTTTCCATTTCTTTTTTTACAGAAAAAAGAGGGATAACTATGTTACTAAGGGCAGTAGCTGCCCCATGAATGGGCATAACCTTCTGACATAACAGGGGAAACACTTCCGGGTAACATCTCCCAGGACCGACAAGAGTGTCTCTCCCTTGCCCATTGAAGGGACCCCACCTGATGCAGAGGACATGCCTAATTCCTGGTCCATAGTGGCTACAGGTGCTACAGCAGAGGGTTCCAGGGTAAAAGATGAGTGGTCTGAGGTAAAACAAATGGTCATAGCAGAGTCACCAACCTGTGGCCAAGGCAAATTACCACCAATACAGACTAGGAAAGACTGTTTATTTTTTTTTCTTTTTGTGGCTGAAAGAAAGACCAACTGTGGGACTGGTAGTGTGTACCATGCTTAAGCAAATAATGGTGCCTCTTTCATAGCATCATAGGATCATAGGACAAATAATGGTGCCTCTTTCATAGCATCATAGGAGGTTACTAGGCTAATGGCCCTCAGGGCCCTTACAAGCTTAGACAAGGTCAATCCATGTTCCCAAGGGTGTCTGGTTCAAGCAGACACCAAAATCACCACCTATGTCCCCCCTGACCAAGAGGGACACAGGTGGAACCCCTCCAGGGTGAATTTCTCTTTACCCATCCAAGCATCCAAACTGCACTTAAATAGGGCCAATGAGGGGATTTGTTTAACATGAATAGGAAGCTTGTACCAAAGGTGGGGCAACCTCTGTGAAACAAATCTGTCTCTCCAGCAAGTTCTGTTGATGTTGCATACCAGGTTAAGGTCCTTTGGGTGAGTGGCCCATATGCCATTAGACTTGCGAATGTGCAACATTCCCATCAAAGCTGGGTCACAGATTGCTCTATATGCAAGGTACAGGTCATCTCTGAGCAATCTGTATGACACAGAGTAAAGGGACAATGATTTCAATGTGTACGCATAAGACAGTTCTTGAAGACCCTGAATTTGCTTTGTAAAAAAACTCTGTGGTCTCTCCAATTGCTGCAGATGTTTGGAAAGGAACATAGCAAACAGAGTGTTGTACTTTACTATTGGCCTGATGAGGAAACAGTACAGGAGGGTTATTATCCTCATTTTTTCTGGAGGCAATGCCCTTACTTATGGGATGAGCAATATAAAATGCCCTTCTTACCACTGTGGAGACATGATAATCAAAGTTAAGGTTCCTTTCAACCTGTGTGCCTAGATCTCTCATCACTGACTGTGTGCTTAGGGTATTGCTATTGATGTGGTAGTTTGCAGGAACATCACCCTTGCTGAAGCGGATAATAATGCATTTTTTTTCATTAAGTTTAAGACCATGACTTTGGCACCAGACATTAGTCTGTGTAAGATCTTCTAGCAGGATGTTGACATTGCTAGTGGTTTCAATGATCACTCCCAGTTTGCAGTCATCGGCAAACTTTGTCAGCCACAGTCCTTTAGTTTTACCCTGCTCTTTGGAGCAGTTGATTCTGAACAGGAAGGGTCCCAGAACTAATCCTTGTGGAACACCACTGGTTACAGGTCTGCTGGAGGAGATGGAGTCCCCTATTTTGACCGTATGAGTTCAATCAGTGAGCCAGTTTGCAATCTGCATGACAATATATAGGTTGATAACCCAGCTGGGTGAGTTTATCAATGATGTCTGAGAGGGGGATTGTGTCAAAGGCCTTGGCTAAGTCTAGGTAAGCTGTATGCACAGATTTACCCACATCTAGGGCTTTGGTGACTGTCTCGAAGAAGACCACCAAGTTTAACAGGCATGATCTCCCCATGACATACCAAACTGGGTGGGGTCAAGCATTTGGAGATTTCTTACATCTTTGTTAATAAGGTCCATGATGATTCGTTCCATGGCCTTGGAGAGAAGGCAGTTCAGGCTAATGGGTCTATAGTTCCTGGGGTCCATAGAAACACCCCCTTTGTACAAAGGGATGAAGGTAGTGCTTAGGCTGTGACTAAAAAGCATGCTCAATGGTGATGCTAATTCCTATTTTAACCCATATAGAACACAGTCCAGGATGTTGTCTGGTCTCATACAGGCTGTGTTTTTGGCCTTGGAGAAGGGATTTAAGACCTGCTCCTCAGAGATACTAGGCGGTGGACAGGTGTTTGGGATGCTTTGGGGTATATGTGGCAGGGACAGGGGAGAGAAGTTTTCACTGAACCTGTCAGCCAACAGGTTCGCTATATCCACAAGTTCTATATACACTGTACCATTAACTAAGAGTTCAGTGCAAATCTGGGCCTTACCTTTGAGGTTATGGCTGTAACTAAAGAATGCCTTGTGGTTATCCTTAGTAAGGGAAGCTTATTTGGATTCATAGTTAGCTTTGGAGAACTTCATTAGGAGTCTTATTTGTTTAAGTTGAGGAGGGAGTGTTTCCAGTTTTGAGATGATTCCTTCCTGCTCTTAGACAGCAATTTCTTTCTCCTGTTGTATAGCCTATTAATGGCAGTTGTACACCAGTTAGGTTTCCGTGAAGATCTTGCTTTGGTTATATCAGGTATGGCAGAGTCAATACAATTATACAGGTGATTGTATAAAACATTGGTGTATAACTCAGCATAAGTGCTGTGAAGCTATTTATGCTATCATGTAAAATGTTGTAATTGGCCTTGGAGAAGTTTTTTTAGTCTAGATGTTGTTAAGCTGGGGGGGGGGGTTATGTTATAGTTACTTCTAGCAAGACTGATTTGTGGTCAGATCTCACTAGGGATGGCCACACACTGGGGGTGGTGCAGTGGTCTCCCATGTTGGTGAGCACCAGGTCCAGGATGTTTGAGCCCCTTGTGGGTGTGTCAACCAGCTGGTCTGGGGCATTGGAGTTAACGAAGTTGAGGAACCTCTGGACAAGTGAGTTAGAACATGTATAATTTATCTAGTCTATGGACAGGTAATTAAAGTCACCCAAAACCAGGGTGTTTGGTTGTATTTTGATTGACTCAAGTAGATCCAAGTAGGCTAAGTGGATATCCTGATTCTTGGGGGGGGGGGGGGTCCTATAGCTGGTAATGACCTGAAGAAGGGGTCTTACCTACAGTCAACTGCATCTGAAGTAATTTAAGGGAATCGTGTTGTTTAACCAAATCTAGAGGTGTATTTATCTTTAACAAATATTGATACACCACCTCCGTTAGTTCGCATGCCTTCAATTTATCTGAACATGTGGAAGCAAATGTAACCTGGTATAGCTGGGGTGGTCTCTGCAGCCTTAAAACAGGTCTCAGTGAGTGCAAAAATGTCAGCATCTTCCAGGGTGTAGTGCAGTTTCTGATTTAGACTCCTAGCATTTAGCAGCATAACCTTGAGGTTGTTTTTAGAGGGTATTTTTACACTGGGAATTTTGTTCGTGACATTGCCTAAAAAGGCACTATGGGGATGGCAAGAGCCTTAGCCAGTAACCGAAATCCCAGGGGTGACAGATGAAGACCATTTCTGGCAAAGCATCAAGGTGTGTCAACCATGTCATCCTAGGCTGACAGATACTGGATCCCCTTTAAATGACACCAGAAACTAAGCCACTTGTTGAAGTCAATCATTTTTTGTTTGTATTGAGGTATCATCCTAAAAAAGGTAAAATACAAGGGACATACCTGCATGAGGCACATAATCCGAGAGCTCTGTCATGTCTATCTTAATATAGTCCAGTGAGGTACATCTCAAGTCGTTCACACCAACATGGACTATGACAGAGTCATATCAGTGTCTGTTGTTGAGGAACTTCATGGAGTGTGATGTGGCAGATCCTGGCACCTGACAGACAGCTGACTGTGACGTTTCCTTATCCAACCTGGTGAGAGGGACATCTGTGTGTCTCACAATTGAGTCGCCTATGACTAATATGTTTGTTTTTGTGTTATGCCTTAGAGGCTTGACTGGTGAGATACTGTTGTGTGATATATTATGTGTACTATGTTCTGCAGAGGATGTATTATGTGAAGCGTGCCTGTGTTTTTGAGGTTGCTGATGTTTAGGTAAGCTTCTTGTAAGGACCTCCACATATGTAGGTTTATGTGCTGGTAGGTGCAGGAGTTGAGGTGTGCATGCTGACAACCTGCTTAGTATCAGATGGACTTTCCTGGTGTAAAAAAGCACTTTAAAGCACTATGCCAGCCCCACAAAGTAAAATAAACACAATTTCTCCACAAAAAATGTTTTCAGTTTCTTTATACCACTTTTAAACAACAGAAAATAAACAAGCTAACTTTAAAATGACTGTTCCTGAGGAGGAAAGTAATGAGACATCAACATAGTTAAGAAAATGGAAGATTTTGTTTCCCAAAGAGAACTTATCTGCCCAGCAAAGGAAAGCACAAACCAACAGTAAATCCTTGAAAGACACAGAGGAGCACACTCTTTGGTGGCAATAAAGCTCTGAAGGGCTTCATGCCCAAACTTTTCTTTTAGTAAGCTCAGCTTGAATTGCCTAACCATTTGGGCATGTGGAAGGTGCCCTGGAGCTTTGGAAGCTGTCTGGCTGTTATATTCTTGGCAGGATATAACCCATACAGCTAAGGCTACTGCAGCAGTGATCAATATGATCAACATAACAATGTTTTTGATGCTTACAAGACGTGATGATGGGCTGTTGCCAGATTTTAGCTATGTAGTAGTTCTGGACATGTTATTTTTGACTGGGCCAGCAAGTTTGCTTTCAAAGTCACAAACTTCACCCATCTGACCTAAACCCTTTAGACTAAATTAGAATTTCTTGCTCTCAAAATTAAAACACCTGGATGAATGACAAAAAGGCTCAAAGTTAATTTCTTATATGTTCCGGTGCCAAGTATAAAGAACAAAGGCTATGACATCCCAGGGTGAACTTTTCTTTCCTTTTCATAGCAACGACTATCTGAGTCATCTTGCGTTTAAACTTGTAGTGAACTGAGTGAATGAGTAATACAGATAAAAGGGAGAAAACTCAAACAAGCAGAATATTGGGTCTATATCAGTTCACCGAAACGGCCGAAGTTCGAACACCATATGTTCAAACTTCTAACCACAAAGTACAAAAACATCGAAGTCTTAGAACAGCGATTTCTTTCCCAGGGGAAAAAAAAATCGCTGTTCCAAGAAACACATACACAACACAAGCACACCAAAAAAACAGCAATCCACACACAAACACTTAAAATCCTACATCTAACTACACTAAACTGTACATACACTACTATCTATCCACTTACCTTAACCCAAACCCTAACCCTAAGGTCTGTCACTATTCGCACACTAACCTGACCCGCATCCTAACCCTAACTCACCTATCCCGCCCTAACCCTATCACACTCCTACCTCACCCGTGCCCTAACCCTAACTCACCTAACCTGCGTCCTAACCCTAATGTCCACACAATTGCACACTTACCTGAACCCAACCTGCAACTTCCCACCACAGTCCTGATAATCGCAAAGCCACAGAAACAGCCCACCAAATTCTTTCCCTGTTCCGTGGCTTCGCAATAATCAGTGTTCGAACTTCACAGTTCGAACATCTGGTGTTCGATCGTCAGCCGTTGTGATGGACTGATATAGACCCAGAATATCTGAAATGAATACCAAGTTGCAAACACTCAGAGGCAGGAAAGTAACAGGGGAGCATGGACAAATTACCTGTTATGTACCAGTGTCAACAAAACAGTCTTCTGTTTTTAAGGATGGTAACAGGTAGGGAAATTGCTGAGAAATGGAGTAAAACTCCAGCATAAGACAATAGTTTGACTGGCATGGTTTTCTGGAGATGCACCTCAATGTCACACTTCTGTTTTTTTTTAATATCCATTTTCCTTTTCTTTACATATGAACACTGAACATAGTTTAGTTAACAGCCTTTTGCATTATTCTTTTTTGTACTGCTATCCGCCTTTCTGTTGAGAATTTCTGTGTTGGATCTTATAACACTTCAATAAATGTATTAGCTTAATAAGAAGCACATATAAATATAGCAAAGTAAACCTGCATTTTTTTTCTGTGTTTCAGTGATACTACCAAACTGCTGATGACAATGTGTAGATAAGGGAATAAATTAGTGAGGTAGTAAAACGAAATGCAAAAGAATAAAAAAGGATCAGTTATCTATTTAGAATGTGTTATCTGGGGTGTTGCAGTGAAACTTTTTTTCATGCCATCCCAGTGTTTATAAGCAGCAGTAAAATATGGTTAGATCAGACATAAGTGAGTATAAGGCAAGGCAAATCAACAAGAATGCTACATAAATTGCATTGATTAACAAACAAATTTACATTTTTCAATACTTAAAAATGTTTTAGTAAGCATTATGGTACAGAGAAAAAAAGAGCCCTTATTCCAGCTCAGGTGATCCAGGTTTAACTATTAGCCTGGTTGCTTACAGATCCATTTTGGGTGGGAGAGGAATAATGAGACATAGCTGACTTGCCTCTCACAAATGGGGAGATATGTAGGGCATGCAAGTGTGTGTGGATAACATCAGGGCTACCAGTGGAGTCCACTGGCTGGTGGTGGTGATGGTATCACCAAGTAACTGTGTGGACAGGGCTGTTAAGGAGTTTATAATGGCAGAGACAGAGGGGACTCCCTCTCAATACATATGCATACCGACCTGGCATTGCCACCCAGCACTCAAGGTTTAGGGTGTACCTGAATAGCTAAACACCATTCAGCTGCATATGACAGACCAATGCACCTGTTCCTCTCCTTGGGTCATGAAGCACTATACAGCCTAATAGCCAAATAGGCTTTCTTCCCTGATGAGAGAGGAAGCACCCAGTGAACAGTGGGGGTATGCTTCAATATACTATGGCTCCAGAGAAGGAATACACATTGGGATGACAAAGGTCCCAATGCTAGAAGTGACTGGGGTAAAATGCAGCAAAAATGTTTTAACTCTCACTTTAAAACACCACAGCAAACCATTTTATCAGCATGACAGTGCACTACAGGGTAGGTGGACAGCACGCCATGCACATGCCACCTCATGCCACTGAATATCTAGCCATTACTAAATATTAACCATCCATGTACACACATTTGAATATTTACTCACTTATCAGTATTATTTGCCCGGATATCGCCAATGTCACTGGACAGCATTCTATGATATGATAAGAGGCTCTTAAATACTACAGATTTTATTATATCAATATAAAAAGATAATCTGCAACATACAAGACTAATTATTACAATTCACACTAATTTCTTACCTTACAGAGGCAATCATGCTGTTGTTCAGCTTTAGCTGGATTAGGTTAGGTAAATAAGCACCTGCAATGGCAAAAAAAATAAATAAAATAACTAATTGGCTTTTAAAGACTACGGGAAAAGAAGGCAGGCATATGAATGTCATCACAAACACTTTGTCAAAAGACCAAGAGTTGTTCAGATATACAAAAATAAGGAGAGTTCTAAGACACCTCTCTACAGCAGGCAATCTTTAATACAGATTCCTACAGCCTGCCCTTATATGGACATTCATATCTTCCTTGCATTAGAGCTCCGACTCTATTCACATGTATTGACTTGGATGCGGATATATGTTCGGCAACAATACCTAAACTGAAAAGTCCTTCCATGCTGTTCTTTTTTCTTCAGCCACATCATATTGTGTAGTGATGAAAGACTTTACCGTCCAATGAGTTGGAAAAAAAAGTTATGTCTTACCATAACGTTCCATCTGTATTGTTGATCCTCATTCAGTCATTACGCATGGGTATCGGTTCCGAGCTCGGAACCGAGCCGGCCATTTTCCAAGCTCGCGTCAGCTACAAACTCTCGAGCTAAACTCTTACCCACAATCCCCCTCTCCCTGTTACCTTAGATTGAGTTTGCAAGTTAAAGAAGGTAGAGATTACCTCTGGTCAAATAGCCTAAGAGAACTGGATGGTGAGATCCACTAGAAACCACAGGAGGGGGAAGGAGGGAGGGTCGTAATGACTGAACGAGAATCAACAATACAGATGTAACATTATGGTAAGACATAACTTCTTTATCTGATATTGTTAATCCCTGTTCATTCCTTACACATAGGACAGAGTCCCCAGCTACCTCTATTCCTGGGAGGCTCTCATGGACAGACATTCCTGAGCACCATAGAACCGAAAGATGCTCTTCCACTGGAGGCCAAATCCAATTTGTAATGATTGATGAAGGTATGAGGTGTACCCCCAAGCTGCAGCTGCACAGATGTCATGTAAAGAAGCTCTGGCATGGAAGGCAGCAGAAGTTGCCACTGACCTTGTTGAATGAGCTTTCATGGTAGTAGGCAACAAAATATTACGTTGTGTGCAAATAAAGGTCACACAGTCCTTCAACCATCTAGCTAATGTGAATTTAGCAACAGCAGATCCTAATCTAGGTCCAGAAAAGGCCAAAAATAACTGGTCAGATTTACGAAAGGGTTTAGTCCTGTTTAGTAAAAACGGATTTGCCTGTGTATATCTAGGTTATGTAGGCAACACTCTCCTCTGTTTGAATGATTGGGAAAGAAAACTGGCAATTCAATGGCTTGATTAATGGACATTTCAGAGATCACTTTAGGCAGAAATTACGGATTAATTCTGAGAGATACTATCTCTATGAAAAATCAAGTATTGACTTGATACATAAAGATTGAAGTTCAGAAATACGTCTGGCAGAAGTAATAGTGACCAAAAACAAGGTTTTCCATGACAAATACTTGATGTCGCAAGAAGAGGCTGGTTCGAAAGGTGCCATTGTCAGAGCTTGTAGAACTAATGATAAATCCCATGGTTGAATAGGTTCTCCAAAAGGAGGCTTCAGATGATTCACACCTTTTACGAAGGTCTTGCACAATTTATGGGACATAAGAAAGAAATCGTGGACACCCTCATGAAAATTAGAAATTGCAGCCAAATGAACTCTAATAGTAGAGGCCAAGAGACCCGATTGAAACAGGTCGGCCAGATAGTCTAGTATTATTGACACTGGTGCTGAAAAGGGGTCTACTTGTTTATCTTTCAGCCAACAAGTAAATCTTTTCCACTTGCTCAGATAAGTAATTCTAGTGGAAGACTGTTCAGGTTGGGATGAATCAGGTTATGTGTGTGTGAGATCAACTCCGGGGTTGGATGGAGAATCCATGGTCGATCTAATAGGTGAGGCCAAATGAAGGGGAACCAAATCTGTTGGGGCCAATATGGTGCTATGAGGATCACCTTGCTCTTCATCCCCCGGGCTTTCTTCAGAAAATGGGAAATGAGGGGAAAGGGTGGAAATGTGTAGAGAAGACTCGAGGGCCAATCTGGACTAGAGCATCCCTGGGTGACTGTCCCAGAGGGGGAATCAGGGTGAAGTAATTGCTGCATTTGTAGTTGGTCGGGGATGCAAAGAGGTCGCAGCAAGGATGGCCCCAGTGGTGTAAGATCTCCGCCGCTATCAAGGGATTCAGGGACCACTTGTGAGGTTGAAGAATGTACCTGCTGAGTCTGTCTGCTATCAAGTTGGAACTCCCGGGAATGCGCGTTGCTAGAAGAAAACGGTTGGTAGCCATCACTCATTGCCATATCCTCATGGCCTCTTGACAAAGGGGGTAAGATTTGGTTCCTCCTTGCTTGTTGATGTACCAGACCACCACCATGTTGTCTGACTGAATCGCAATTGTCCCAGGCGGTAGCAGGGGATGGAATGCTTGCAACGCCAGAAGCACCGCCCTCAGCTCTAGAACATTTATATGCAGATGGGCCTCCAGTTGGGACCAAGTGCCTTGGACTGTCTTTCCCTGACATAGCCCCCTCCACCCCATCAAGGAGGCGTCCGTGGTCACTGTGGCCTTGGGTTGCTGGGGAGAGAAGGGGTGAGACCATTGTGAGAGATTGTGTGTCATCCACCAATTTAAATCCTGTTTGCACCTGTGGGTTACTCGAATCATGGCTGAAAGAGGATGCTGAAAAGGATACCATTGGGTGAGCAGTAGCCATTGTAGAAGCCTCATGTGAAACCTGGCCAGGGGAACAATGGTGATGGAGGCTGCCATGGAACCCAACAGCTGTAGAACCGAGTGAGCCGTAGATTTTTCCTTTGAAAGGATTGGAATTAGTTGTTGCTTTATCCTTAAAATTCTGTGCTCTGGTATAGCAGCTCTGCAGTTTTTTGTGTCCAAAATAACCCCTACGAATTCTGTCGACTAAGATGGGGTGAGATTGGATTTCTGCCAGTTTATGGTTATGCCTAGCCTTTGAGTAGCGAGGAGAGAGTATGCCAGGGCTTTTTCCAGTAGATGTCTGGTGGGGGAGGAAATGAGCCAGTCGTCTAGGTATGGAAACACCTGGAATCCTTGAAGTCGCAAGTGAGCTGTGACAACTGCCATGTACTTTGTCAACACTTTGGGGGATGTAGAGAGTCTGAAGGGCAGCACTCTGAACTGGTAGTGACTGGCTCCTGCACGGAAGTGCAAAATCTTCTTGATGGCCTGTCCACCTTTATGTGGTAGTACGCATCTTGAAGATCTATAGAGCACATCCAATCGTCTTTTTCTAAAAGTGGGAGGATAGACTGTATTGTGACCATCCAGACTTTTTGTACTCTCACAAACTTGTTCAATACACTGAGATCCAAAATTGGTCTCCAGTCCCCGGTTTTCTTTGGCACCAAAAATAGTCTTGAGTAGAATCCGGATCCTATGTGGTCTGGAGGGACTATTTGGATGACTCTTTCTTAGCAGCTTTTCTATCTCTAGTGCTGCTTCTTCCCTTTGACCGGGTGGAACGTCGGGAAGATTTTTTGGAGGGACAGGACAAAGATCGAAGGGGATATGATAACCTCTGGTTATGATCCTTTGTACTCAAGAATCGGTGGTGATGGTTAGCCAGGCAGAAGGGTACAAGGAGAAACATCCCCCAACTGCCTCCACAGGAAAGGAGTTGGGCTGCTCTTCAGGAGTGCTGGTAGGACTGACCAGGGAAAGAATCCCTGGAACCCTGGTTATGCGGTCCTGCTCTGCCCCGAAAGGAGAGTCTTCCCTGCGAGTTTCCCCCTCTGCCTCTGGGGGAGAACTCGGCCTGTGCATCATGGAAAGGACCCTGACATTTCTTGAACCATATCTTCCCACTCTTTTGGTTTCAGGAGAAAGCATGTTGAGGGGAAGAATGATGGACACCTATGGCAGAAAGGGTCTTACCGTCGTGTTCACATCTGGCCAGTGTGCTTTTAACTTTGGGCCCAAACAACGAGGAGGGCTCAATGGGGGCATTAAGAAAAGAAGACTTAAAAGGTTCCACAAAGTTGCACAAGTGCATCCAGGCGTGTCGTCTCAAGACCGCAGCTGAACCCGCCGCTCTAGCTGCTCCTTCTGATGCGTGAGATATCAGTCGCATAGAGGAGTTAGATATAGACTCAATGGTGGCCAGCTGAGAGGCCACTTTGTCACAGACCTCATCAGACACAGCACTGGCCAAGGTTTCAGAGAGCTCAGAAACCAGGTCCCTTTGAAGCCTGGTCAAATGTGCCATATAATTCAGGGACCTGATAGCAAAGGTCGCTGAAGCAAAGGTGTGCTTCCCTATCCTGTCCAGGGCCTGGGACACACTGTTAGGTGGATGGACAGTCTGGCTTTCTTATTCTGCCAGATCCTTTTTTGTTGCGGCCGCCACCACCAAAGCATCCACAGGAAGTCCTTTGGACCAATGGGGATCCGAAGCAGGAGGGGACAAGATCTTATCTGGCCTCCAGGGAATAGCTTTAACGGTATCAGGAGGCCTTCCAAGCATGCTGCACAATGAACCTGACAAGTTCATCGGTAGGTGGAGTAACCCAGGAGGTAGGGGGCCGGGTGTGAAAGGCCTGCAGGAACACAGATTCCTCAGGGGTCGGATTAAAGGCCTGCCAATCACCTCTCTGTTTCAGGATTTTGAGGATATCGCCAAAGGATACCTCAGAGGGTGACCGAGGGGATCCCTTCCCCCTCATCGAAATCTGTGTCTTCAGTGAGGGACTCCTCTGTGGAGTCCATGTGCTTCCTCTTACACGAAATTTTCCGGTGGACCTCCTCAGCGGGAGAAGCTGGGGAAGACAATGGAAAGGGAGATTCTTCAGGGAATATGTTCTGCGGCCCTTGCACCCAGTGTCTGCTAGATGCTACTTGTGAAACCAGTGTACCAGAGGAGGGTGGAGGTATAGACAGTCCGGTATCACCAGCAGCAGCGAAAGCCTTCTCCATCAGTTGGAAGGCTTGTCCACCCAGAGAGGAGTGTATGTCTAGGAAAGGGGGCACTCCTCCCCTAAGTGGCTCGGCCTGCCAACCCGTAGTCCCTGGTTGGCTGTGGAGCAGCAAGCTATGCATGTCACAGCTGACATCCTGGGTCGTAGCAAAATTTTCCTGCCATGAAGGCAACTTCAGTTCCTTAGTGAGATCCACAAAGGGAACCGCAGAAAGGGAAGACTGTGCTATATCCATGGACTTCAAAGGCAATGAAGGAGGAGAATAAGAAGGTGTCTTTGGAGATGGGTGATTACCTCCCACGGAAGAATAGTTCCTGAGGGGTGGAATACCTCTGGCCAAGAATACCTGGTCCACAAGACGTAACGCATCATGTTCGGAAAGGCTTCTAGTGGACCTCACAGAGACTGAGGGAGAAACAGGCCTGTTCACAAAAGAGGCAGACTCGGTGCCCATCTCATCTGACCGCACCGAGGACAACAGTGCAGAGAAAGACTGGACTACTGTTGTCTGCACCGAAGAAGTCATTGATGCAGAGGTCATTGTCTGCACAGACAGAGGGATCGGTGCCAAAGTGGTTGTCGGTGCCAAAGTGGTGGGAGTCTGTGCGGAAGCTGGAATTGACAAAACTGGAGTCAACAATAAAGGCCTCGGTTCCGAGGAAGATCTCGGAGCCGACGCGGTCAAGGTCTGTGCCGACTGAATGGTCAGTGCCGATACAGTGGTAATGGTCTGAACCGAGGAGCCCCTCGGTGCCGATATGTAGAAGGCTGCAGGAGAGGACGGAGCCAAAATCACTAATGGAACCAAAGGCCTCAGTGCCGAAGGTCTAGGCACCAAAAGCACTGGGGCTGACAGAGAGCTCTGGAGCTGAAAATTTTGCTTTTTTAGGATTTGGTTGGTGAGAGTCCCCAGCCGGGGACGAAGGCAAGGATTTAGCCTTAGTAGAAACATCAGTCTTCTTATGGGCTTTAGGAGGGGTTGAGACCTCTGACCCAGAAATAGCCTCTGAAAAGGGAGATTTTAGAAGTCCCTTCACTATCGGCTTGTTTTTCCTTTCTAACAAAGTTCTATTAGAAAACTTCTCACAAATAGCACAGGGTGGTTCAACAGATAAATGGGAAGCTCCCAAACAAACATCACACAAAGAGTGTGCATCAGAAGTAGGCAGTTTGTGTCCACAATCAGAATACTGCTTAAACCCCTTTAAAAAAACTACCTTTTTATCTGCCATATTAATTAATACAATGGTGCAAGAGAGTACCCGAAGGTATGAAAGAGAAAAGGGAAATAGATTACCAACGATGGTAAAGAGAAAATACCTCGCGGTAAAAGTAGTAAGTAAAAGAAAGAAAAACCTGAGGAATTTATGAACGCTAGATGCGATAGGGTAAGAGACAATAAAATATCAACAATTCTGAAGGAAAAGTAATTTGGGCTGAGGGGGAACAAATGGACAGACTATTAGGATTTCTTCTAACTTCATCCACCAGGACAAATCTTTTTTTTTAACTTTCCATTACAAGGACTGAGTGATTCACTGGGTGAGTAAGAATGGACCATTGTGAGGCTTGAAGCCATTGAAGTATTCTCATGTGAAACCTTGTCAGTGGAACCAAGGTGATAGCTGCTACCATGAATCCCAGGGCCTGAAGAATAAGAGCGGGCACCCTTGAGTTTCGGTAAAATAGACTGAACTTGGGACCTTATCTTTTGGAGCCTGTGAAAGTTTAGAGAAGCTATGCATGAAACTGTTGAGGCAGGCTCCTATGTATTCTAAGTCCTGAGTGGGAAACACCTGGGACTTTTACTAGTTGACTGTAATGCCCAGGGTACTGAACAGGTGCGTGATGAAGTCTATGGTTTGAATCAGTAGATCAAACTCCAAAAACTAGCCAGCACTCAAATGGTGGCTCAAAATGAAGAAATATTTTATTTATTTAGCCCAGTTCAAAAAAGACAAACCTGTTTCAGCATCATACCCTTCATCAGTGTAATTTACAACAACAAATACAACCCTTATATAGTTACCTGTCTAACATATTAGCAATATAATTAGATAATTAGGGATGTTCTTTAAGATCTGCTGGGAATAACCCACCAAGTCTAATAATCCACTTAATTTCCTTCTTATTTAATAAAGCATGCCACCCAGCTTTATTCTGTCATTTTAAAGCCAGAACACTTGCCCACCATAGTTTGAACTTGTTATATGTATTATGTACAATACTGTCACCTTGTTTGAGTTTCTTTGTACATAGAATTTGTTTTAATTTTTCATACACTTAGATGCTCTAGAAAATTACAATGAAAATCAAATCAGTAATCAGAAATTACATGTAAAAATCACAGGTATAATTCCAAGATTTCAGGGGGGGGGTCCTCAAAAAGATCCATGACACCACTGTGATGAGCTAAGCAGCACAGACTCTTTAGCATAACACATCCCAATGCTTAATGGCTATTAGATGTGGCATAGCACCAGCATGCCAGGGAAAGAAATGTATATTAAACATTACAAACGCTTTAGCATAATATGGTCCAATGCTGCTTAGCTATGTATTAGGTGTGACAAAGCACCAACATGCCAGGGAAAGGGCTGTACATTAAATTATCAGACCTGCAAAAACAGCATAAACTGTACTACTGAAGCACCTGCACTACAGGCGATTAAGTGAGAGATGTAAGAGGCACAATAAGGTGGTGAGCTTGACACTATGCGTATTCACACACACTATGATGTGCCTCACAGCTACAACACAGGGTACTATGAAAGGGCCACAGAGGGCAAAGCAAAGGGAATTGCCAACAGTTCATGATATAAAATGGGGACGAAAGAAGGAGATAGGAAAGCCAAAATGAGACATGAGCATGCAGAGGAACATACACAAAGGTAACTTAAAATGAAAATGAATGGAGGGGAGAAAAGTATATTTTTTTCAGAGATGGCTACTTGTTTTCTATTTCTAATGAAGACTGGTATAGTAGGATGGTTGTATGGAGCTCAAGAGAGGTTGAAGGAGGGAACAGGGAAAGTAACAGGTGCAGAAAAAATCATTCAGATCTAAAGACAAGACTATGCTGACAGACTCTGCTACAGCAATGCAAGTAGATAGACTAACAGAAACTTAAAGTGCTTTTGGAGTGTTTACATCAAGGGCTTTAAGGAACTTGTGCTCCTTTTTTCAGATGTAGCATAGTGTCCGCATAAATTTTTACAAATTCCATCTAAGAAGTTACACAACAGCATTCTCAGGACCAAGCAGACTGTTCTCCACTTAGGTATACTGACACATAGAGCATCTTCTGGGGCATAGGATATTAGAACTCAAGCTACAGAGTCTTCCTCAAACAACAGAAAGATAGTGAACCTCCTCTACTGAAAGGGAATGACAGAAAGATAGTGAGCCTCCCCTTCTGAAAGGGAATTAATCTGGGCTTCCCGTTACAAAAAAAAAAAAAAAAAAAAAGGAAACATACTGCACTGTACAGATGCAGATCACTACTCCCACAAATAAGATTTTAACTTTTAATTTATTTTACTATTCATTTGCAACTGACTGTACATACACAGTATTATTCTACATTTAACCATATTCCACATAAAAAGGTAAAATAGTTAATGCTGAGAAACAGACGAGTCTCCCTAGAGAGGCTGGTCTCACCATTCCAGAGAAGCTGCTCTAGAGAGATCCCCTACTCCTGAAACCTGTGCTATTTGTACTGTACTGCCCAAATAGTTGCAAATTCACCTCATCTTGTATCTCATCTCATTTATGTTTGGGTGGCAAGAAGCAGCTGCCATGTGGTAAGCTGAAAGGGTCACCACAATGAAGCTTAGATGTAGTTAGTTTTTTACTGTTTTGGGGCTTCCAGGGGATAATGGTGTGGACTCCAATTAGTTCATAAGGTCAAATCGGGACTTTTCATGTCTAGTCTTGCAAAACATGCCATAACATCATTATTCCTACAGTCAAAAGGCCATGATGAACTACTACCACTTCAGAAATTATCTGTTTTGCATGAATTTTGTGATAAGACTCAATCACTTAATTTTCCAAGATGGCTGTACACTGATCAACAGCTTAACTTCAGCTCACACAGTGAGCACTGCCTGGATGCCAGCAAAGAAGAACCTAAGACAGCCTTCAAGAAAATCATCTAGAAAAGGCGAAGAGAAAACAGTGACTGGGAAGAATCCCACAGTAGTTTAGAAAAAAATATATATTTCAAGCTCCAGCTTTGGTGTAAGACATTGCATTCCAGTAATCTAGAGGAAAAAAATAAGTCAAATGTTAAATAAAACAAAACACGGAAGGGGTATATCTACTCAAATAATAAAAGATAGGGAAAAACAGAGGAAGCTTTAAGCAGATATTCAGATGAGCTAATAAAATTGCAAAAATCAGACATCAAAATGAAAAACAGCTGGTTGAGTACGAGACTGGTCAAGAAGACATGTTTCAAAAAAAAAAATGGTAGAGAATTAGAAAGCAGAGCACATAAGGAAAATCTGAGATTTTCTGTTGTACCAAAGAAACTAGAAGGAACATGCTGCATTTATTTTATGAAGGCACAAATAAGCAACTGGACTGCTATTCCAGAGCAGGATCTGTTAATTGAAAGGGTACATCATATGTATGCTCCATCCCTATCCATGAGCAAGCAGCAGAGACTTGTATTAGTAAAGATGCAATCCTACCAGCATAAAGAGCTGATACAGATAAAACTATGGCAAAAGGGCAAAGTATTAAAAATTGGAGACAGTAGAGTATTTGTGGACAATGACGTTTCACTACACACCAGCCAGAAGAAAACAAATTTATTTCAGCAATTAGGGAATGTCAAGAGGCAGGTGTAAGATTCAAGATGCTGTATCTACGTGTCTTCACAATATTTTTTTCCTGGTGGATCAGTCATTTTTTGATGCAGAACACACTAAAGAGGAAATACAAAAGTTTGCCCCACAAAAGGTCAGCCAGGAAATAGAAGGGGACTCTGCTTCTCATTCTTCTGATAATAAGACACATGGAGAAACATTTTCCAATGTTCCAAAAGAAAATGCTTGAGAGATAGAGAAATGCACAGGAGATGACCAAAAGAATTGGGAGTACCTTGGAATTGAACCAGAGTCTGGAGTTAGGAGATGGAGATCAGCATGAGGTAACCTAGGATAAGGATTTTAAAAACTGGGGTAGTTAAGAGAAGAGTGGCTCTATATGAGATCAGTAACCACTGGATCTTATGAAGAAGGTCAGAATTATGCATCCTAGTGTTCACAACTAAGGCACATTTCCAGATTTTATAATCATTTGTTTGTAGTTTCTGGGAATTATGGGAAGAATGTAGACTTATGTGAATTGGAACATTTTTAGCTATGGCTGTTCTTGCTTCTGGACAAATATGGAAGATTCAACAGTATAGTTTCATCTATGAGTACATTGCTGGAAACATCTGTGTATGTGGTATAGCTGAGGAGGGGCTCAAGTGAAGTCCAAGGGATAATGTTTCCTTCCAAATCCTTACGTATTAAGAGGAGTAGTATATTAACACTCTTTTGAGTTGAAAATAGCATGATGTGTTTTGTTGAGGTTGATTAAGAGCATGGCAAAGAGAGAAGAGAATTTGGTTTGCAAATTGCCCTGAAGGGAAAGATGTGTTTGCTTAGAACCAAGCATAAGAATATCATCTGCATAGATTATGAATACATGGTTGGGGAGTTCTAGGGCAAGGTCAGTGATGAATAAAGAGAAAAGTAGGGGATCCTAATACACACCCTTATGGAACACCTGTACTCAGTGTGTCTAACAGTGAGTTATTGGTGAAAATTTCAAAGGTTCTGTCTTTAAGGTAGGTTTGGAAACAAGCTATTGTGATTACTGCCAAATTTAATTTTCTAAGCTTGTTTAAGAGATTGGTGTGATTAACTTCCTCAAATGGATTTGTCTACAAAAATACCAGCTGATATCACTCCATTTACAGAAGTATAAAAATTATCTGTGCCACTGATTACGGTTAAAAGTTGCTAAAGTGGTACAGTACAATCATTGCTCAACACAACAACATATAAATGACAGAAAAAAAAAGAGCAAATACACAAATGTTTGACATTAATAATCTGTGAATCACAAAACAGTGATGACTCCGCTCCAACTTTCAGAAAACCGCAACTACAATACCCAGATTAAGCATCTTTTGAACAGCAGTACTATTAGAGAAATGGGTTTTACGAACAATGTGTAGAGTTTGGGTTAACACACAACGCAGTTCGAGGGGGGCTTCTAGGATTATCACCCCCCCTCCCATACCAAAAGAATAGGAGCCCTTGACTACAACGGTGTGAGGGAAAGGAGGAGAGATGCAGTTTTACCAGCTCTCCTTTCTTTGGGGGGGGGGGGCATGCTGCATGTCTGTAATGCTTGTTCCACTGCAGAATTACTAGTAAAGCCCTCTGATCCTATGGGAGTGCTGGCTTCAAGGCGTCAGGCACAGTCCCGAGAAGTCACATTACCTACTGAAATAAGTAGTATGCCCACTTCAACTGCCACCACAAAATGAATCTGCACATGCAGAGGGGTTAGGACCTTAAATCTGCAAACCCCCTAACCTTGGATGGTTGACATCTTCACCCTCTGCAGCTTAGCTCTCACTTCTTGGAGAAATGAAAGCACCACTGGACTTTTAACTGTCAGGGGAACGAATGAGATGTATGGAGCGGCAGACAGAAGAGAGCTTGATAGTCAATGAGGCAGGAAGGGGAAAAAGTGTGTGTGTGTGTGTGTGTGTGTGTAGACCGACAGACAGACATGGTTCAGTCCTTGGAAATTATTTGAAAAATATACTCATCTGAAAAAATGAATGCGCATTGTTAATGAAAAAGATAATTCTTCCTGTTCAGTGGGATGGCAGACTCATAAGAGCACATTAGGTTGGAAGTCAAGTGAACCCCATTTATTTCTGCTGATATTTGAAAAGTTCTGCATCATTGCTAGGCAGCTGGCTGCTTCTTGTAAATTATTTTTTAGGTGCAAAGAAATTCCAGTCAGACTAGAGGACTAGGGTGTGAAAATTAACAGCAGTTGTTCGCAGAACACATTTCCTTACTGGCATATGTGTTGTAGTGTTCTGTTACCTTCCCTCTGGCAGACTTCTAAGGCTCAGAGACCTTCCCTATGGGTGTGATGGACCAATTACCTGGCAGTCCTTGTACTGCCTTACAAACCCTGAGGCAGGACCCTTTCAGATTTCTAGGCTCCAGCAGGAAGAGAAGATGGAAGCAAAAGCTTTGTAAACACAAAACATTCCAATTCCAGCAAAAAGAAACTAGACACACACACACACACATACACACATAAAGACTGCAAAGTAGAGCTCAAGAGCAACTCAAACACCAAACTATGTATATTCAAATAGAGGGTGGTGGATGGGTATTGACAGTAAGGCAGTGTGTTTGACGAACATCTACTGTTACAAGTAAATAGGACTTGCGCAACTGGGTTATGTTCAACAAACACACTGCCATACTGGCATATGGGTTGATTCCAAAAGTTTACCCAACCTGGGAGAAGGAAGGATAAGTGTCTAGGAGCCCCTGAAGAATGACACTACCAAAGCCTGCTCTGGCTCTAAAAAAGATATGCAGCTTGTAGTGCTTTATAAAAGTATGGAGAGAGGATCATCTTGCTGCCTGTAGAATAAATCTGTAGTTCACTTCTTTTCAATACACAACTGAAGAAGAAAAGGACCTGTTGGTATGCATCTTTAACTTACCTGGATTCACCTTTCCATGTTGGCTGCAACAAAAAAACAATACTAGAGGACAACCAATGTGTAATAATTGCTTAGAGACAGGTTGACTCTTCCTTGCCCCTATGTAGGAAATAAAAAGCCTTTCAGCCTTCCTGAAGGGTTTCATTCTGTCAAGGTAGTACCTATGCTGCCGGTGCACATCCAAGGTATGAAGTATCCTCTATACCTTATTCTTAGGTTCTGGCATTAACACAGGGAGGTTGATAGCCTGACAAAGCGAATTCTGAGACTGCTTTCAGCAAGGAGGAGGGATTAATCCGTCACACAACCCTATCCCTTTGGAAAATAAGGTAAGGTTGTCCCACCATGAATGCCTGTATCTAAGAAACTCACCTTGCAGATTTCAGAGCAGTAAGCAAAGCCGCCTTTCACATTAAGGGCTTCAGATCAGTCTGAACAAAAGGTTTGAAGGGTGGTAAGGTCAATTTTTCCAGGACATAGTAGAGATCCCAGAAAGGAGGAATTTGGTTTGCTTGCAAGGGAGTCTGATATGCCATATTCCTTTCATGAGCTGTGTAATGCCCCTGCACTGGCCCAGTAATCAAGGAGCCTCAATTCTCACCAGTGGCAACAGCTAGGGGATGTAGACCACTGGGAGGATGACAAGTACACAAACAGTAAAGTGCAATTTCCCTTAAGAGCACACAGAGACCACAGGGCTGGTTTCTCCCCTTTCCCTCCGGATCCCCAATAAGACTCCTCACTGGCACAGCTATAGGGTTAAGATCTCAGCTGAGGGGTCAAGCCAAGCCCTCCAGCACCCCCTCTGTCCAAACAGTGCTTCGTGTCCCTGCCCAAGTAGCTGACACATATACACTGTGAGATTTGATTTATATACAAATATACAAACACACACACACACACACACACACACACACACACACACACACACACACACACACACACACACACACACACACACCATCTCACACACACCATCTCACACACACAGTGAGATTTAATTTATATACAAACACACACACCCCTAGGGAAGGTTGGCACAGGTTTACTAGCTATGCCCCCTTCTGTCCAGACTATAAGGTAGTTTCCACTGCCACCAACCCCTCTTATCAGCTACTATAAGGCCCTTACAAAGGGTGTCCAATCCTACTGTGTAATGCTGCTATATCCAAATGGTAGTCTGACAAAGCAAGGCTATTGGAGTGGCCTGTACAATGTCATCAAATACATATACAAGTACCCTAAGAGCTTAAGTATGTCTCACAAATATCAGCCACAAAGATAGGTTTAAATATATTTAATAACAAATAATAAAAGAACAAGACAATACTCGGTCAATCAACACAGTAACTTCAGAGTTCAAAATCACAGGAAATATTTTAAAACAACATTGCAGGACAGTCTCAAATAAATACAATAAACATCTAAACTAAGCTTTACTATATACCTAACTATATCTAAAAGAAATTACTGTACCCTAGTTACTTACTATTAGCAAGGCAAGTGTAGATGGTGATGATGAGTGGATGTTCTTGCTAGGTCCAAGACAAAATATAAAAATGCAGTCTCTCTCTGAGAAAGTTCTTAAATCAATATCACATTTTACTGCTGGGTTAGCCTGGATGACATCACTTTTTGTCACCTGCCTTCAGTTCTCATACTAAACCAGAAACTAATAGGATTTAGCATATTTGTGTTAAATATACAGAACTCTCTAATGTTTGCCAATTTTTGGAAGTTGTAAAACAATAAAACGCTTTACATTTTAAACCTAGTAATTACTTTTTTTTCAAGACAATAGACAATCTTCTAGCTCTAGACATTGTGTCTGCTTCTACATTGAAACTGAAAGATAACATCTCTTGTTTATGGCCCAGCTATAATGTAACTTAACTGCAACTATTCTTACGTTTTGCAAGTTAATCTTCTATGTTCCAGCAGGGTATGCTGTGGTTACATTCTTGAAGCTCAGTACATAACATACAGTTCTGCATAAATCATATCACTATTCTCAAATAACATCAAATTATTTACAAAATTCCAGATAGCTTGGCTGGCAGAGTGACAAGTTGTTTACCACAACAGAAGATGAAAGAGAGGGATCCATTGGCAGACAAGCAGAAATGGCTGCTAAATGCACCTTAATGGATGCATACCATTAGCAATCCTGAAAGAAGCTCACACATATATTTCAAAACCATAGAAATGTTAACCTCAAAGGACCCTCTCTTCCCACTGATACACTTTCATGCATCCATGGGCCTCCATGTGGCTTGAACTTGCACTCCCATAGACACAACCCTCCAAGCGAAGTCGGATGAATCTGTCTGGATAGATTTCACCAGAACAGGTGGGAAGAAAGGAATAACTGGGTTGATACTCAAATATACTCTTCACTGTTATAACTCTCATCTGAAGAAGGATAGCACTGGCAACTGGGATTCCAGGGAAATGTAGGTGCTGGGTCCAAAAATTTCACAAATACCACTGAATTCTTCTCGTGTGGAGTGTCATGAGAATCATGAATGCCATCAGTCCAAGAGTTTTTAGGAAATCCCTTGATAAGTAGGAGTTCCTCCTAGAGAATTTCTGAAACATTATTTCACAAGACAGGACCTTGTCTCCAGGAAGAAAAGCCATTTTTTGCCAGTGTTGATTAAGCACCCCAGGAAGAAAAGTCTTTGCACAGGTGTCAGGCATAACTTCCAAAGATTCACCTTGAACCCTAGCTGGGCGAGTAAGGTTGAGACCTACTCCAGCAACTCCAAACACCTGGATACAGACTCTGCACAGATCAGCAAGTCATCCAAGTAAGGAAAGATGTAAATGACAAGAGTCCTGCAGTGAGTCACTACCACAGTAAGGTATTTGGTAAATATTCTGTGACGTGGATAGCCCAAAGGGCAATGCATAGAACTGATAATGCAAACGAGGCAACAAATCTTAGAGATCTCCTGAAGTAATGAGCAAAGGAAATAAAATGATACTCATCTTCAAGTCCAGGATCACCAGGAAGCAGTGGTCCAGCAGAAGAGGAAGCACTGTCTGCAGGGTGAGCAACATAAACTTGGGGCCCTTGATAAACATATTCAGGAGGACAGGTCCAACGTTGGTCACTGCAGCCACTCTTTTTTTTTTTTTTGAAGAATGACAGGAGCTGAGTCATGGCCTAGTCAAAGGGTAGAAGAGGGAAGCATCCTTTTTTGGAAAAGAACCCCTCTTGATAGATTTGAGAGAGTTATTATCCTGCAATTTCCTTTTGTTGCCTTGTTTTTTGTTTGTCTGGGACTTCTGTTTGCAGGGCTGCTGAAAATTGTCCTTCTTATTGGAGGAAAATCAGGATATGGAACATTTTAGATACCCCTTATATCAATTTACCCCATCATCCCTGTGTTTTATGATCTAATTACTATTACATTTCCTGAACCAGACGCACAATAAGAATCAAGTGGAGCATTCATAATCTAATTTTTTTAACTCATTCGAAAAGTTTTGGCTGTGGCACCAAGCATTCGTCCTTACCACCATAAACACAATTTGCGAGACAGTATCTGCCCTCTCCAAGGCACTCTGTAAACCAAGTTTAAACACTTAAGAAACACAGGAAACAATCTCTTTCTCTCAGTCTTTCTGCTCAGCAGGTAATGCAGCAAACTCTTCTAAACTATATATATATATATATATATATATATATATATATATATATATATATACATATACATATACATACATACATACACACACACACACACACACACACACACACACACACACACACACACACACACACACACACACACACACACACACACACACACACACAACTCAATACAAACTATCATATAAAACACTGGTAGTTAAACATTTTGAAAGCCACCATGCTGGATTGTGCCATCTTCTTTCTCTGGTGTTTATCCACTTGCATAGTTTATCCTTCTGAACTGGGTTTGATGAAGACATAGTCTTTTTATTGGTGAGGTTGCTGGAAACAAAAAAGCAGGGTTCGCGGACAAGGAGTCTTAAAGGCCAGGTCCTGAATTTCTTAAACTATTTTGTTGGCAGAGGTTCATTCAGCAGAGGAGAGTTGCAAGCTTTGAAAAAAGAAACTTCCAACACTGGAATCAATGGAAGGAAGGTCACCAAGTTCGGAGCTTCATCCTCCCAAAGTTCATATACCTTGCTGTTCTCAGGGGCAGCCGATGATTGCTCCCGGCTGAGTACATCCCTATATCTAGCCAACATTTGGGAAAAAGAAAAAAATCTGTTTGGGTTTCTGAACCATGCTCAAAGGAAACTGATCAGACTCGACACTTCTGGAAGCTCAGATTCTGGATCCTCTTCAAAATCATTACTCCTAATGAGGTGAATAAAAGTGACTTTCCTCTTTTTGGTGTAGCAGTACTAGTGTTGCACAATGCATTGCTATTTGCTGAAATAAGTGCAAAACTGATATTGTTATGGCTTGTGTGTGTGTGTGTGTGTGTGTGTGTGTGTGTGTGTGTGTGAAAGAGAGACCAAACAAAATCACTGGTTTTTATCTGTACACACACCCAATAATGCTGGGAAACATACATTAATCCTCTTGGTATCAGTGCAGTTAACAAGTAATTGTATTTCAAATGTAAGGCATAACATATATCACAGAACATTCAGACACTTGGATCTTTTAGGAGTCTAGTGGTACCCACTCTCCAGATTATATAAATGGATTTTGACATGAACTTAGTGGTGGCCTCTGCTCTTAACCTAATCCATTCTGAAACTAGCCCTGCTCAGATGTGTGTGTACAGAAAGTTGCTGTAGGTTTTGTGGGGAGCTGGGATGGCGTGATCATTACTTCTTTAATTTTCAACACAGTCAAACTTTAGAGATGTGCCAAAGAGGTCATTATAGCTAGTGTTTGGGCTAGGGACAGTATGGTAATTGTTGCTTTTACTTTTTCTGACAAACCTCAGAGGTGTACAAAGGTTACTATACCTTGTATAGGGGCAGTGTACTGTCTAGAAGCAACAAAGTGGAATACATTACTGTAATCATTATTTTTTCACTTACCTCACAATCATACATCAGGGACATATGCAGTTGGCTGCCTCTGGATGGTTTGGGATTAGGAATGAGGAGGTATACTATGTATATGTATGACAGCAGTTGTTCAAATACAAGACTGTCCTCATTTGAACCTCTACTTTCATCCCAATCAAACATCAGAGAGATGCACAAGCAGTGACAGTCTTTTTTGGGGTGATAGGGAGGCAAGAGGTTTTGTCAGATAGGACCTGTTTATCCTCACAACAATAAGCTTGTTTATTGTGAGCTACTACCCTGTAGACAGAGTTGTTGTAATGTATTATTGCAATTACATGACAATAACTGTGAATGTCCCTTTGTGAGATGGGCTAACAGTGTGATACATAGGCCTGTTGTAATGTAGAGCATTGTAGCCATAAGTTCAGTCTGTGTAGACTATGCCTAAAAGTTTGCAGCATGAACTAAAAGGCTGCACGGAAAGGGTGGCCGTAGCAGGGTGATACTTAGTCTAGAAGTACCCAGGCAGTCCCCAACGTGACATTTGTTGGGGGAACCCAAAATACTAATATTAGCCCTGGATGCTTTTAACCCAATCTACAACTGCACTCTAATTCTGGGTTAGGTATGTCAGTTAATTCAAGGCAATAACAGCAGGATATGAAAATGTGAAGTCTTCCCAAATCTGTCCTCCATCTTTTACTCCAGTGACCAGTAGCAATAAGGCAAAAGCTGCATTGATTTCTAGTATTTCTTGGGGTTCAAAGGTGTAACTGCAGGATCTACCTTTAGACTATTAAAACAAATCCTGAAATCCAAAGGGATCTTAATAAAAAAAAAGAAATTATGTACTTACCATAACATTCCATGTGAGTTGTTCATCTCGCCTTCATTCTTACTGATGGGTTTGGAGTCGATCCCTTGGCTCCGAATTGGTCTACTACAAAGCTCGAGGTCTTCAAATAACTCAAGGCCAAGTCCCTTTCCCATGATGCACTTAGAGTTACCTCAGATCTTGTTTGCTGCGTATAACAATACCATATGTCATTCTATCACTCCCAAGAGGAGGTATAGAAGGGTTGAGCAACCAGGATGGATCCAGCATCTCTGTCTTCTAAAAGCCCAGGAGGGGGCAGGAAGGAGGGACGTAAGAATGAAGGCAAGATGAACAACTCACATGGAACATTATGGTAAGTACATAACTTCTTTATGTGAAGTTGTTCTATCTCACTGTTCATTCTTACTGATGGGTAGCAATCCCATGCACCATCTATCTCAGGTGGCTCACGGGAGTATATTTTTCTGGACCGTGGAACCAAAGGAGGCCCTGTCAACTTTGTAATGAGTGATAAAGGTATGAGGTTTTGATCAAGTGGCTGCTGCACAAATGTTATCAATAGGAAGTCAGGCAGAAAAAGCAGATTATGTAAGAACTGCTCTGGTTGCGTGAGCTTTAATTTTATGCTCTAAGGGCATATTGGCAGCTGAATAAACAAAGGTGATAGAATCCGATAACCATTTAGACAGAGTTGTTTTAGCCACTGGCATACATTTCCTGGAGTCTGAAATGGAAACAAAAATCTGATCCAATTTCCTGAAATCTTTTGTTCTATCCAAATAAAATCTGAGCTGTCTGAGAACATCAAGTTTATGCAGCATGTACTCTAGATTGTTGGAGTGATTTGGGAAGAAAATTGGCAAGTCAATAATTTGGTTAAGATTAGTTTCAGTGCAAACTTTAGGCAAAATGAGGGATTTGTTCTAAGTGAGACTTTGTCAGCATGAAAAATCAAGTAAGGGAGGTTTAATGGATAAAGCCTGAAGGTCTGACACTCTGCGGGCAGAAATAATAGCCACTAAAAAGATGGTCTTCCATGACAAAAATTTGAGATCACATGAGGAAGCTGGTTCAAATGGAGGAAGAATGATGTGGGAAAGCATAAAATTTAGATTCCATGGGGAACAGGGAGATTTTACAAGTGGTCTGAGATGAAAAGTCCCTTTGAGAAAAGCTGTGGATAATTTGTGTGACATAATATTCAAACCTTTGAAGCCAAGATGAAAGTTAGAAATGGCAGCAAGTTGAATACGGACTGTGGCTGCTGCAGCTCCTTTATTGAAGATCATGGTCAAGAACTCTGGTATAGAGGCCATAGAGGCTTGGAAAGGATCAATATTGTTATTAGAGGCCCATATAGAAAATTATTTCCATTTACTAAGGTATAGCTTCCTCAGAGGATTTATGAGAGGAGAAGAGAATTTGTTTGTTATCACTGGAAAGGTTATGGAACCTGGCTATGATGGGAATTGGAGCAGCCAAGCTGTCAGCTTCAGGGACTGCAGAGAGGGATGATGTTCCCTCGATGAGTGCATCAGAAGGTCTGGAACTGGGTCCAGAATCCAATGGTCCTCCAAAAGATGAAGTTGAAGGAAGGGGAACCAAATTTGATGAGGCCAATGAGTGGTATAAGAATGATAGTCCTTCCCAGAGATTTTATTTTTTGTAGAACCTTGGGTATCAACGGGATTGGTGGAAAAGCATAGACGAGACCCGGTGGCCAATCATGAATGAGTGCGTCCCTTGAGGTTTCTCCCAGAGGGGGAATCAGGGCAAAGCAGCTTCTGCATTTCATGTTCATGTGACTGGCAAAAAGGTTACAGGAAGGCTGGCCCCACCTGCGGAATATCCTATCCGCTATTTCTTTCTTGAGGGACCACTCATGAGGCAACAAAATTGTTCTGCTCAGCTTGTCCACTATCACGCTGGATTTAACCAGGATGTGCGTTGCTAGCAGAAAGCGCTGGGTGGATATCGCCCACTGCCATATTCTTAGGGCCTTGTGACAAAAGGGGTGCAACATGGTTCCTCCTTGTTTGTTCAAGTACCAGACCACTGACATGTCTGTCTGAATCGCAATTGTACCCAGAGGAAGAGAGTCCTGGAAGTACTGCAAAGCCAAAAGTACTGCTCTCATCTCTAAGACATTGATATGCAGGTGTCTCTTGATTGGTCCATATGCCTTGGGCTGTTCTTCCCTGAAAATGTCCTCCCCACCCTATCAGGGAAGCGTTCGTGGTCACTGTGGTCGCTGGTGGGGGTAAAACAAAGGGACGTCCTATTGTGACATGAAGTGAGGACAACCACCACTGAAGATCTTTTTTGCAGGAGTTTGTAATCATTATCAGGTGAGACATGGGAAGTTCTTGGTAAGACCATTGAGTGAACAACAGCCACTGCAGTATCCGCATGTGCATACGATCCAGTAGTATGGCCAGAATTGCTGCTGCCATCATACCTAACAATTTTAGAACTTCTGATGCTGGAGCCTTGTTTTTGGATATCAGAATGCGGATATGCTGATGGAGTAGTAAGACTCTTTCTTCTTGAAGTCTTAGGAGGGTGGTGGTGGTGGTGGTGGTGGTGTCCAGTTCTGCTCCGATAAAAACGATATGCTGTGACGGCGACAAGGCAGATTTTTCTGAGTTTATTGTAATGCCCAGCTGGCTGCAGAGTAACAGAGTGGATTCCCTGGCTTGAATGAGTTGATGCCTGGTGGTGGCAGTGAGGAGCCAATCGTCTAAGTACAGAAACACCTGGAATCCTAAACATCTCAGGTGAGCTGTGACCACTACCCATGCATTTGGTGAACACTCTGGGGGCTGTAATGAGGCCAAAGGGCAGGGCTCGGAACTGGTAATGATTGGCTCCCAACCAGAAGCGCAGATGATCCATGGATGGCCTGGCCATTTTTATGTGGTAGTACACATCCTGGAGATCTATTGAACACATCCAATTGTCTTTCCCTAAGAAGGGCAGTATCGACTGAAGCATGACCATCCAAAACTTCTCTTTCTTTACAGATTTGTTTAGCCTGCTGGGGTCCAATATAGGTCTCCAGTCCCCTGTCTTTTTTGGAACTAAAAAGAATCTTGAGTAAGTTCCGGATCCTGTCTGGTCTGCTGGGACTCAGATGACTGTTTTTCTTAGCAACGTTTGGACCTCTACTGTTGCTTGTTCCCTGTAACTGGGTGGAACGTCCAGGATTTTTTTTGTCGGTAGAGGGGGTGTGGCGAATGGAATGAAGTATCTTCTGGAAATGATACTTTGTACCCAGATGTCGTTTATTTTGAGCCAGGCATCTGGGTACAAAGATAAGCGACCCCCGACTACCTCCAGAACAGGACAGTCGAGCCTCCTTTCAGGAGAGCTGGTATGGCTTCCCAAAGAAGTGATCTCTGTCGCCCTGGTTTTGCAGACCCCCTCTGCCATGAGGGTGGCATCTTCTATTATTGTCCCCACTGCTGCTCCTGGGGGGGGGGGTTCACCATGTGTGTCCTGAAAGGCTCCTTGGTCTTTTTGGAACCACATTTTCCCTCCCCTTTGACCCTTGGGATAGGGTCTTGGTAGGGGTGGAAAAGTGGACTCAGACGGCAGACAGAGTCTTTCCTTCCTGCTCACACCTGGTCAAAGTTTCCTTAACTTTGGGCCCAAAAAGGGACGAGCCATCAAAAGGGGTATTCACAAAGGATGACTTGAAGGGCTCTGCAAAGGAACACAAGCGCATCCAGGAGTGCCTCCTAAGAGCAACTCCTGTACCGCTTGCACTGCTCATTCCATCAGCTGCATATGAAATGAGGTGCATGGATGAGTTAACGATGGAACTGAGGGTTGCAAGCTGGGAGGCAACTTTGTCTGTAGCTTCTGCAGCTACTGTACCCTGAAGAGTATCTCACAACTCTTTAAGGAGATCTCTTTGTAGTCTCGTGAAAGAGGTTAAGTAGTTAAGCAAACGGGGTGTAAAAGTCGCTGAACTAAACATGCGCTTCCCATATCTATCCATGATCCTGGAGTCTCTGTTAGGAGAATGGATAGAAGAGGAAGTTTCTGACATTTCCTTTTTGGTGGCTGCCGCCACCACCATGGCATCAACTGGCACACCTTTGGTCAAGAAAGATTTATCCTGGGGGACAGATATGAACTTATTAGGCCTCCTAGGGACAGGCTCCATGGTGTCCAGAGGCTCCCATGCCCTTCGTGAAACCAGCTGCATAAGCGCATCGAAGGGTGGAGACACCCAAGAGGTGGAGGGCTGAGACCCAAAAGCCTTCAAGAGAACCGACTCGTCCTCAGTAGGGTTTGTGGACTGCCAGTCACCCCTCTGCAGGTTTGTGGACTACCAGTCACCCCTCTGCCTAAGGATTTCAAGTATCTTTGCAAAAGAGATATCCTCAAAGGGAGACAGTGGGGACCCTTCTGATTCATCCAAGTCAGTATCAGATGTTAAGGACTCCTGAGGGGAGTCCAGATGTTTCATCTTACAAACTCTCTTCCTTACCAGAAGCTCCCACTGATGAGGTCTCAGAACAGCATGGGCCACCCAGTGGGGCTTCTTGAGGCTCTGGGACTCTACACTTGACCAGAATCTGTGAGGAAGAAGCCAGACCTGAGGTTGAGGAAGTCTTAAGAGACATAACTCTCCTCATGGCATTGAAGGCACGTCTGCTCCGATGCAAAGGGACAGACTGATCCGAGGAAACTGTCGATACCCCCCGGCACCGGGACAGTGGGCTCCGAGCCCGAGGTAGGAGCCAAGCTCATCCGAGCCAAAGCCCCGAGAGGCAAAGTCAGAACCGACAAGTCAGACAGACTATCCTCCCCAGACCCGAACAGAGAGCGTCAGCTCTTAGAGTCCTCGATCGGCACAGAGGACATCAGAGTGAATGGAGCCAAAGACACTGGAGCAGGCGTCCGCTCCGAAGGCTCCACAATCAACAAGTCTGACTCCTCTGGCTCTGAAGGACCAGTATGGCTTGGAGGAGGAAAAGTTGTAGCTGGTATCAGGGTCTTCGGCTCTGAAGCCAGTTGGGTCAGAGCCGATAAAATTTTTGCAAAGGACAGTGCCTGAAACAGCTTCTGCACCACACGATCCACATCCAGATCAGAAAGGCTAATAGAGGGCCGAGATGAATGGACTGAAGGTGGTAGTGATTGTAATAAGCGAGACTTAGGAATTTCGGATACCAGTTCCAGGACTGATGACCGGCTCTAAAAAGATAAGACTGTCAGCTCCGATGTCTGTGGAGCTGTCGAAGATTTCTTTGATTTTTTTTTTTTTGTCTCAGAAGTCTTACAAGACTTTGATGACTTACTGGATCCATCTTGGTCTTTCAAAGCTTCTTGGAAAGAGGGTTTCAACAAGCCTCTGTCTATCAACTCTATCTTTCTCTCCTGTAGGACTCTGGAGGAGAAAGAATGGCATATGGAACAGCTATCCTGTAAATGCAAAGCTCCTAAACAGTACACACAATTGACATGGCTGTCAGTTACAGAATTTTTTGGCCACATTTGAGGCACTTTTTAAAGCCTGACTTGGGATGCTTATCTAGGTCAACCATATTGTATCAATCCCAAAATTAAACAGATTACTGTCAAGCAAAGACTAAGAAAA
This sequence comes from Protopterus annectens, assembly GCF_019279795.1. Classification (NCBI taxonomy): domain Eukaryota; kingdom Metazoa; phylum Chordata; order Ceratodontiformes; family Protopteridae; genus Protopterus; species Protopterus annectens. The sequence continues at coordinate 360,579,073 of NC_056751.1, forward strand.
AATTTAACAGTAACCAACAGTCAAACAGCCTTTGGAAAAAAAATTAGGCTGAAGACGCACACACACAAGTAATTATGTAGACATATAAATATTAACTGTGACAGAAAAAGTCTGTCTAAAGGCACACAATATCACTGCTAAGCAGACTATACTAAAAAAAGACAGCTGCAATTTCACACACACACTAACCTTATCTAAATTCTAAACTAAGCACACTCTAAATAAACCTCATCTAAATAGTCTACAAATAGTGACAAAAGATCACTAAGAAAGCACACTCTAAGTATAATATAAAACACTTCAACTAGGCATATACAAAAAGGCCAACAAGATATTAGAAAACATACTAGGGAAAGGGAACTATACTAATAAGATAAAAGAGCTTATAAAAGTGCCTAAAACTACTATCTATTCAAATACTAAGAATATTAATAGAAATAAAGTAAAATATTTGTAATGTAAAGGTTTTACTAGCCCGAGCTAGTGAGAACCTCCGATCTGTTGCAGCGGCAAACTAGATCTGGGGTAACTCTAAGTGCATCATGGGAAAGGGACTTGGCCTCGAGCTATTTGAAGACCTCGAGCTTTATAGCAGGCTAACTCGGAACGCTCCGGGCCCATCTGTAAGAATGAACAGTGAGATAGAACAACTTCACATTGTCAGTTTTCTTTGGAGTAGGGGATGTGAATTAATGACTTCACGAGCAGTTAATAACAAAATATGAAAAGAATCTAGTGTAAGAAGAACCACCCTGAATTTTGATTTTCCTGTCCTAAAAATCTTGTGTCACTTTTTCTGGCAAGTAGACAGACTGTTTTAATTAAAATGAATTCTAGAAATGTAGCATCATCTGGAAGGGAGCTATGAAAACAAACTGCTTCTTCAGCACAATTTACATTTACTTCCAAACATTGTTCTAGCCGTTTTATATAACATTCTTACCTAAATGAGCAATGCAATGGGAATGGAGACCAAAGCAGCTACGGTGATGGAAAAAAAAACAGTGAGATGTGAAAATGACTTGGAAGGTACTCTGATTTCAGTGAAACAGTTTCAAGGGAAGAGCTTTGGCTTGTAATAGGAACTGGCCTACATCCTACACAACTCAAAATTACTCTTCAGTTAATTAGTAGCAGGTTCTTGCCACTACAATAACTAATATTCAGCAATGGCTTGTACACCAACATAGATCTCATTAATGACAGTAATGAAGAAGATTCAGTGAGAAAACAAAACATACACAGAATTTTAAATCAATTACGTACACATCCTGTTACGAGAATGGCTTTTTCATTGGAGAAGTATTTTTCAGAAACATGCACAAATTTCCCTGAACATATGTCTCACAGATCTTGCAGTCTTAACATGTTCTACAGTCTTCTCAGTTATCTATATTAAGTGAAGAACCAAAACAAAGAAAATTCAGAATAAAAGTCTTTTGCTTGCAGGATGTCTACCCCATGCATACTTGCCATCCAGTTTCAATGGGGAAGCCGACAAAAAAAAATAAAAAACATAAAATGCATTTTCATCTACTGTTAAGGAAAGATTACTGAACAGGAAATCTTTGGCCAAAACAATGACAAAATACTACAGATGGAACCAAACCTACTCACCCTTAATGTATCTAAGGCTGCTGCAGTGTTCTTTGGCACACACCAGTGATTATGCAGAACTATCCCCTACAAATAAACACACTAAATAATGAACCCAATCAATCAGAAGTAGAATACAAATGCCTCGGCCTTACAAGTGATCAAATAATATCTTTCAAAAAGCACACATTTGCCTTCATAGCTAAAGTCCCTGCACAGTTTAAAAGCCTCTTACTTTAACTGTCTCACTCCTGATACAAGAAACACCACAAAAATACCCTCAACCCCAGAAATGAATATGCACTCCCCATTATCACATGTAATCAATTCTATAACACAGATTAACTCAAAATGACCTCCAGTCCCATATGCAGGCTTAGTTATGCCTCACCTCAACTTGAGCACCAGGACACTAATTGGTTACCAATCACAGCATGCTCCATCCTCCTACTATCCTCTCATATATTTAAAACAGTGGTTTCTATCCCTCCCTCAAAGGTAAATTTCAGCAAAACACTTACTCTGTATTATCTGCCCTTCAGTCTTGCCCTAAGAGAAAAATGCTTCTCAAAAGTTATCCCTGCCAAATGGATTCACTTCCCTTCAGACCTCATAAGCTATCACTAGCTACAAAATGTTCAAGAAAAAGCTACACAAACATGCCGACATAAACATATAAATATACATGTTTTATAGATAAGGATACCTAATCTCTGTTAACAAATTCTCACAATGTCACCTGCACTTGTGTCACTTCCACAACTCTCTGTTGTTAATAGTTTCTCTAGCATCTCAGACAATCATTACTAAATACTGTACTACAGTTATTAAATAATGTTCTCTACAGTCTTGATACAAATGCATATTCTTTATAATGGGAAGAATCCAGCATAATGTTGGAGATCCACTTAATTTAAACATACTTCCCACATTAATGTAGTTGCTCAGGACACTATTTGAGGTACTTTCTTTGCAATTCACAAATTGTGAATGGTTTGCGCTCAAATATGTGTGTTCACTGTTATACACAATGCAAATGCTTTGTAATTCTCTGTGTTAGAACATTAAGGTCATGGCTGAAACAAGTCCCAGGACCAACCCATCTACCCAGATAAAGTCTTAAATGGAAATAAATAAAAAAACAGAGTTAAGAGACCAAAAGTTTCTAAACAAAGTAGAGGAATTCAGGATAGAACTTATGAATGCTGCAAGTAGATGGGGCTTGTGTTCCCTGATGCTGGTGGAGTTTCTGAATGACACAGGTATATTATTTTTTTTCTCCCTCTTCATTTCTACTTCCATTTCTACCTGTCCTGCAGCTGGTGCTCTACATACTGCCTACAATCTCTGCTGAATATTCATCTGCCTCCAACAGTAAAAATAGAGTACAAACTGATCTTTTAAAGAAGAAGCCAACATGTTATGTTTTCTGTTGCTGGATTATTTCCTACAGAAATTTTGCTACTTGACAATAAACATGAAAGAAGTTAGCACATTCAGAGCCAGATCCAGCATTGGGTAACCTGGGCAGTTGCCTAGGGCGCATTGGCTAGGAAAGGTCCCTGCTGGCCGGTGGACTGTCACATTTCTGTTTCTATTTAAAAAAAATGTGTTTTTTAAGGCATTCTTCTTTAACAATGGTGGAATGTAGAATAGACAACAACATGAGCACATTACTCTCCCTGGATGGACAAGAGTGAGTGAGTGAGTGAGTGAGTGAGTGAGTGAGTGAGTGAGTGAGTGAGTGAGTGATAAATTTGCTCAGGTTCAAACCCTGTACCTTAGTTACAGGAAACAAGAACCAAAGTCTTCTACTCCAACTACGAAGCTACTAAAAAAATTGAGTTTCAAGTGCAATTTCAAGAAATTGAGTTTCAGGTGCATATTCAAGGAATTAAGCTTCAGAGGCATTTTCAACTAAATGAGTTTCAAGTGCATTTTTCAAGGAACTGAGCTTCAAGTGTATTTTCAAGCAATTGTCAGCTTCAAGGGAAAAGAAGTTTACTGCTGCTCATGCTAAGTCTGTTTACAATGTGCAACTGTTTTGTTTAGCAAATGGTATCAGTGCTATAGAATGTAAAAGCATTATTAGTAGCACAACAGGCAGCATACTTTCTTTTGATGCAGAAGGCTGTGGGTTCTACTTCCACAGCATGTAGGAGGATTGTTGATACTGTGTTGTACTTTAAGGGGGTTGCTGCAGTCCTGAGTATGTCCTCCTTTGGATGAGATGCCTAGTAACTATGAACCAGTTATCAGTTTGCCATCCATTTCCTACTGCAATATTATCAGCCTACCATTTTTTAATGTAATACATGCAATTTATTCATCAAGGGCAGCAGGCACTGAATTTGTAGACGAAACACCAAAATATAAAGTTGTTTGCTAGCAGCAACCCATTAGTTAAAGATCTCATTGATGTGGAATTATTGAAGATGACTTTTACTTCTCCAGAGATTGTGCATATTAACTGACATTGATGGACTGCAATGACAGAAGTCTGAGTGGCCTTTTTATGGTTGAAATGTTCTGAATTGAGCATTTTTGTCATTATTGGTTCACATGCTTTGTTTCATTGCTTACTGGAAAAATGTTCAAAACTACAAATTTAAAACACATTCTAACAAGTGGCGCTGATTATACAAGGAATATAATTTAATACAATCAGTAAGGTGAATCAAAGAACAAAATCATGTGTGCATGGTCCTAAAAATGTGTGCAAGGGCCTATGGTTTGAAAACAGTCCAAAGGTAAACTTTATCCACAATTGGCAAGATGCATTTTCTTTGAATGTGGGTTTCAGTGCTGTTTCAATGAATGTGAGTTTCAAGGGTACAAAAGTTTTAATGCCAAGTCTGTTTCATTCTGAGAATATACTGCTTTGCTTAGCAAATGTTTATCAGTGTTTTTGCTATAAAATTTGAAATAAAAGTTTTAAATTAAATCCAAATATCGGTTCATAGGTTGGTACTAGGCTATTGGCCCTATTGACTATACAAGCCTAGCCATAACAATTCCCTGGCTATTTCTTCCCACAATGCTTACTTTGCAAAAGAAGATAAAAGGATTGCTGATACCTCAGTTTTAGTAGTAGTGTAAAGACCCTACCTCAGGACTTGATAAAAAAAATGACTACAGCCTGTTATGATGTTAAAAAGTATAGCTGCGTAAGTAAATATACCATAAAAAGAAGTTATGTACTCACCATAACGTTCCATCTGAGTAGCTGTACTTCATTTGTCTTCAACCTGTAGGTCTATGGATCCAAATCAGATTGGCTGCATAACCAGCATCTGATCCGAGCTCCAAGCTCCTCCCCCACCCATAATGCCCACTGTCTCCTTCCTCCCCTCAGATTGAGTATGCTGCTCAACAAAACATAAGCCCAACCCAAGAAGACCTTACCAGTACTGGCACCTCCAAAATTCCTGAGCCAAGCATACCAAGGGACACCTCTGGAATGTTCATCTCCCAAATACAAGACCAGGACAATAGTGATAAGGTTGGGAAAAGGAGGGGGGGTGGTTGAAGACAAATGAAGTACAACTACTCAAATGGAACATTATGGTGAGTACACAACTTCTTTATCTGGAGTAGTTGACTTAATTTGGTCTTCAACTCATGGGACAGAGTCCCCAGCTACAATCACCTGGGTGGCCCTTATGGAAGGATATTCTGGAGCACTGCAGAGCCAAATGATGCCTTATTCCTGGATACAATGACCAATTTGAAATGTGAGATGAAAGTATGAGGTGAGGATCAGGTGGCTGCAGAACAAATATCATCCAGTGACACCCTGGACCAAAAAGCCGCTGCAGTGGCCGTAGACCTGGTGGAATGGGCTTTTACCTGACCGGGAGGGAAAATTCCTTTAATAGAGTATGCTTGAATAATGCAGTGGGAAATCCAATGAGCAATAGTGACTTTAGAAATTGGGTTCCCCAAGAATGGCTTTGAATAGGAGACAAACAACTGATCCAATTTATGAAAGGATTTCGTCCTGTGTAGGTAAAATCTCAATTGCCTGTGTACATCCAGAAAATGAAATTTATATTCACCTGTTCTGGAAATTTTGAAAAAAGACAGGAAGATTGATAGTTTGATTAATATTGGCTTCTGACACCACTTTGGGAAGGAAGGAGTGATTAATGTGCAGGGAAATGCTGTCCTTATGAAAAATCATGTAAGGAGCTTTGATGGATAATGCTTGTAGTTCCGATACCCTCCACGTAGATGTAATAGCTACCAAAAAGGCAGTCTTTCAAGACAGATACTGCAAATCTACCGAAGCTGCAGGCTCAAACGGGGGGGGGGAGACTAAAGCCTGAAGTACAAAAGCGAGGTCCCATGGGGGCATAGGATCCTATTTTTGGATGTGGCATTTGCCAATATTTGCTGGCTTTTTTGTTTTTTCTAGTTGTTTTTGGCCGTGCATAGGTTTTACGGGCACCTGCTTGTGTTCGAAAGGCATAGGATCCTTCACCAGAGGCCTTAAAAGAAAGGTACCTTTAAGGAAGGTCTTGCAAAGCCTAGAAGAGGCTAGTGAAGACATATTCTTCCCCACATGAAAATTAGAAATAGCAGCCAGTTGGACTTTCACAGTGGAGGAACTAGCCCCTTGTCGAAAGTTCCTTGCCAAAAATTCTAATACTGTTGGGACAGGAGCCATAAAGGGATCCAAATCGGCCCATATGGAGAACTGTTTCCACTTGCTATGGCATACTTTTCTGATGGTAGATTTGTGAGCCACCACCAAAATGGTTTTAACTGGAGAAGATAAACCAGGAGTCCTAATAATCAAGAGAACTGGAGCAGCCAAGCGGTGAGTTTCAGGCTGTCCAGGTCTGGGTGAGGAATCCCCGAGGGATGTGAAATGAGATCTAGAACCGGATCCAAGATCCATGGTGGAACTACTAGATGAGACCAAAAGGAGGGAAACCAGACTTGGAGAGGCAAGAATGGGGCAATGTGGATCACTGTGTTCCCCAGCCTGTGAGCTTTCTGAAGAAACTTCGAAATGAGAGGTAACGGGGGTAGGCATAAAGAAGACTGGGAGGCCAAGTATGGACCAGTGTGTCTCTGGGGACTTCCCCCTGTGGGGGATTCAGAGTGAAGAACTCTCTGCATTTCACATTGGAAGGAGATGCAAAGAGATTGCAACAAGGCTGGCCCCACTTGAGGAAGATCTGTTCTGCTACTGAAGCATTCAGATACCACTCGTAAGGCATCAAAATAGTCCTGCTTAGCCTGTCCACTAGAGTGTTGGACTGTCCCGGGATGTGCTCTGCCACCAGAAAATGGCCAGTGGAAATCGCCCATTCCCAAACTCTCATGGCTTTGTGACAAAGGGGGGTAAGACCTGGTCCCTCCTTGTTTGTTGATATAACAGACTACAGACATGTCTGTCTAGATCGCAATAGTCTCTACATGAAGATGGACAAGGAGGGCCTGCAATGCAAGAAGAACTGCCCTCATCTCCAGGATGTTGATATGCAAATTGGTCTCGGAAGGGGATAACGTGCCTTGAACTGTCATTCCCGAGCAATGTCCCCCCACCCTAGCTGGGAGGCGGTCGTGGTCACTGTGCTTTGGGAAAGAATGGAAGAAAGGAACACCCCCTGACAAGGTCCAGGGAAAGAATCCACCACTGGAGAGTCCCTGCAAACCCAGGATAGGCGGACTGGATGGGACAATTGGAGATCTAGTAGAGACCATTGGACTGCTAGCGTCCACAGGAAAATTCACATATGAAGTTGTGCAAGGGGTAGTAGATTGATTGTGGCTGCCATGGACCCCAGCACCCTCAGAACTCTCTCTGCTGTGGGAAGATGAGCCTGAAGAATGTGCGAGATATGAACTCTTAGCTTGTATTGTGTACCCTTTCTGGGGTGAGGTAAACTTTCATTTGGATGGTATCCAATCGAGCCCCAATGAATTCTAGAACTTGGACTGGGGTCAGTGATGACTTGCTGAGATTGATGGTGATGCCCAGACTGTTTGCTAATAAAAGGAAATAATCCCTGGCTCGGCAAAGCAGAAGCTTGGTCGGGGCAGCAAATAGCCAATCGTCCAGATAAAGGAAGACCTGAATTCCCTGAGGCCTCAGGTGAGCCGCTATGACAGCCATCACTTTGATGACACCCTGGGGGCTGTGGTGAGACCAAAGAGGAGGGCTCTGAACTGATAATAATTGTCCCCTAACCGGAAGTGGAGAAACAGTACAGTTTTGTACCTACCATAAATGTAGATGTCCGAACAGGATAGCATCTGCAGTCCTAACAAATGGGTTGTCCTGTCGTCAGGCAGCCCTTCAGTTGGCCGGATTCCAAAGTCTGGGTCTGGCCTCGGCTGGTGTCGCACTTCACCCGACGTCATCTCTGCTGGTCTTCGGGTATAAAGGCATCAGCTGACGCCATTTTCCCCAGTATTTCTTGCCCCAGATGCCAGTTGCCCTCTTGGAACACTAAATTTTGGGTAAATGCCAATGTTTCCAAAAAAAGATAGTAGGCAAACACAAAAAATAAGCATGTATGTACATATATACAAACAAATACACCATAAGAGATCCCCCCCCAGCTAGCTATTAGGAGGGTAAATACCCTAGGAGTACCACAGAGGGGAAGGAGGGTGGGTAATCCTGACTGCAGATGCTATCCTGTTCGGACATCTACATTTATGGTAGGTACAAAACTGTACTATGTCCTTCAAGGATGCATCTGCAGTCCTAACAAATGGGTAGAATACCATAGCCAAACTAGGGGAGGAGGAAGAAGAATTATGGTGTAATTAGGATCCCTTGCAATACAGCAGTGGCAAACCCTGCTCGGGATCTAGAGTATAGAGGTAAGTTATAATTCTTGGCAAATGTATGCACGGAGGTCCAAGTAGCCGCCTCAATAATGTCCTTGGTAGCCACTCCTCATAAGAAAGCTGTGGTAGTGGCTGTAGCCCTTGTAGAGTGAGGTCTTATGTTCTGTGGAATTTGCTTTCCATGGTAGGAGTAACAGAATCTTATGCAATTTCCTATCCACTTGGAGATTGTCTGTTTGGAAATTGCTTTTCCTTCCCTTCCTGTTGCATAAGCTACTAGAAGCTGGTCAGTTTTTCTATTGCCCTTGGTTCTGTCCAGGTAGTAGCGCAACTGTCTATGTACATCCAAGGTATGCAGCAGTCTTTCCCCCCTGTTCTGTGGATTGGGAAAGAAGGTAGGTAGGTGGATTGCCTGGTTTAGAGACACTCTGGATACCACCTTAGGCATAAATGTAGGATTAGTTCTCATGGATACTCTATCTTGATGGAAGATTAGGAAGGGTTGTACTGCCATTAAGGCCTGTAGTTCCGAAACCCTTCTTGCTGAAGTAATTGCCAGTAGGAAAGCAGTTTTCCAGGATAGGTGTTGAAGATCTGCTGTTGCTGCTGGTTCGAATGGAGGGAGTGTCAATTTTTCTAGCACAAAGTTCAAGTCCCATGCTGGTAATGGTGGTTTCCTAGGAGGTTTTACATTCTTGATTCCTTTGAGGAACTGCCTGAGTAGAGGATGTAAGAAGTCAGGGGGATCAAAGCTGTATTCTGCAGAAATAGTTGATGCATGTATCTTGATGGAGGAATAGGACAGGCCTGTATGGAGAAGCTCTGCCAAATACTCTAGGATGTTGGCAATATCTATCTTTGACACATCTTTTCCTCTTTCAGTACTCCAAATGACAAACCTTTTCCATTTCCCTGCATAGTTCCTTCTTGTAGAAGGTCTGCGGGCCTCAAGGATAATGTCTTTAACCCTTTGGGATAAATCTGGGTTAGTTGCTGTTATGTAATGTTCCAGGCAGTCAGTTGCAGAGTTTTTAGGTTTGGATGCATGATGTTGTAGTCATTCTGAGTTAACATCAAAGGCATCAGGGGTAGTGTCCACGTTCTCCCCAGAGACATGCTCCTCAGCAATGGATACCAGTGTTGTCTTGGCCAATTTGGAGCTATCAGAATTATCCTTGGACGCTCCTCTTTGATCTTCAGTAGTACCTTGTGCATCAAAGGAAGAGGTGGAAATGCATATGCTGTCAGGCCTTTCCAACTGAAGGAAAGAGAGTCCACCTTCCATGCAAGTGGGTGGTATGTCCTTGTGCAGAATTTCTTGCGCTGGTGATTGAGTGGGGATGCGAATAGGTCTATTTGTGGCATTCCCCATTTCTTTGTGATGGCCTTGAAGATGTCCGGGTGTAGCATCCATTCGTGAGCATCCGAGGTAGTTCTGCTTAACATGTCTGCTAGGATGTTTTCTTTTCCCGGTACAAATATTGCCTGTAACTGAATGTTGTAACTCAGAGCCATATTCCATAGGTCCAGAGTCATTCGGCATAGGGGGTATGAATGAGTGCCTCGCTGTTTGTTGATGTACCACATGACTGTGGTGTTGTCTGTCCTTATCATTAAATGGCCTTCTTTGAGGAATGGTCTGAAATTCTGGATTGCTAGTTTTACTGCCAGCATTTCTTTTTGATTTATGTGCAGGTGCAGTTGATCTGGAGTCCATAATCCTTGTATGCATTTGTCCAGCATGTGGGCACCCCAACCTAGGTCTGAGGCGTCCGTTGTGATGGTTTGGCTTGCTTGAAAGTTGTGGAAAGGCAAGCCTGGGTTTGACTGGCATGCTTGAGCCCACCATAAGAACTCTTGTTTCAGGCATGGGATTAGTGGTATTTCGGTTTCTAAGCTGTGTCTGTGTTGAGACCATAAATTCTTTAGGTACCACTGTAGCTTTCTCATATGCAGTCTGGCGTGGGGGACCAGGATTATGCATGATGCCATGAAGCCCAAGGCCTGCAGTACTTTCCTTGCTGTTAGTTTGTTCTGCTTTGTTAATGCCAAGAAGTAAAGAGGGAGTTGTTCTTGTTTTTCTGCAGTTAGGAATGCCATCTGTTTTACTGTGTCCAATTCTGCACCCAAGAATGTTCTTGTTTGGGATGGTATCAGTCTTGACTTTTTTAAATTGACTGTGTATCCCAGGGCTTGTAGTAAGCAAATGACTCTTTGTAAGTCTTTTGTCAGCTTGCTTTTGTTGTCCGCTTGTATCAGGCAGTCGTCCAGGTATGGATAAATTTGGATTCCCTGTAGCCTGCAATGAGCGATTACTGATGCCAGGCATTTTGTGAATACTCTGGTCGCAGTAGATAAGCCAAAGGGCAATGCTGAGAATTGATAATGCTCTGATCCTGCAAGAAATCTGAGGTATCTTCTGCAATTTGGTCGTATGGGGACGTGCAGCTATGCCTCCTTGAGATCTAGAGTTACCAGCCAACACTCCTTGCCCAGCATGGGAAGAAGTTGCTGTAGGGTCAGCATTTTGAATTTTGGAACAATGATGAATGTGTTTAAAGCGGACAGGTCGAGAATAGGTCTCCAACTTTTCTCTTTTCTTGGTACTAGGAAGAGTCTGGAGTAGAATCCTTTGCCCTGTTCTGTTGATGGTACCCTTTCCACAGCTCTCATCTTTGTTAATTGAGCTATCTGTTTTAGAGCTTCTGTTTTCTGATTTGGAGGTAGGTTTGGCATTCCTCTTTTTACTGGTAAGGTGTGGAAATGAAACCTGTAGCCTTGGTCTATAGTCTGCAAAATCCACTTGTCTCTTGTGATATAGTGCCATTTTTTTGAAAATAAGGCTAACTTTCCACCTAAGGGTGCTGCTATTTGTTCCCTGGTAGGCGGTGTCAGAGCCAAGTCACTGTGATTGTCCTGTTGCAGTGGCAGTGGTTGTGTCTGTGCCTCGTTGGTTATTGGCTTGCCACTGGCGTCCTCTGTAGGCACCTCCTCTGGATTGATTTCTGCCTCTGGAACGTCTATTCCTGCCTCTCTGAGATTTAGAGGAGTCTGGAAAGGACCAATTTTTGGAAGGCCAGTTCCTGCTAAACCTTGGGGCTGAACCTGTAAGAAATCTTTAACTGTTTGTACAGATTTTGCCTTCTCTTCCATTTTCTTCATTACTTGCTGAGCAGGAGAACCAAATAGACTGGCCTTATCCATAGGAGCATCTAATAGCTTTGCTTTAACATGATCCGGCAAGACCTGTTCTTTCAACCATGCATGCCTTCTTATAACTGTGCCAGTCATGGCTGATCTAAATGAAGCCTCCAGTGCATCATAGCCACATTTTAAAGAATGGTTACTAACCTGCTGAATGTTATTCACCATTTCTAAAATATATTTCTTATCTAAGGAATCATCAGAGGACAGTTTCTTAGTTAACTGATCAAGCATAAACTCTTGGTATTGGATCATATGAAACTGACAGTTCAAAGCTCTAGCTGAGAGAGTAGCAGAGGTGTAAACTTTTTTACCCCATCTCTCTAAGGACCTGGATTCCCTTTCAGAAGGGAGAGGGTTTTTTGCTGAGGTCGAAGCTACTGCCTTAGGCCCCTGGGAGATAGTCTCAGGATCTGCCAGTGGAGCCTTGTATAGGTGGTGATGAGTGTCCGGTACCCTGTAAAACCTATCGGGCTTGGCAGGGGCCGGAGGTAAAGTATCAGGAGCAGTGCAAACATCATTAAATGCATCATCCACAACAGGAAGAACTGGAGGTATAGCTAAGGGCCTATGTTGCGGTAAATGTAGAAAGGTCCTAAGCCTTTTTCTTGAATCTGAGAAATCTTGTCCCTGCCATTGGAATTGCTCTCTCATGGCATGTAAGGTTTCCCCAAAGGAAAATTCCTCTGGTGGAGAGGCAGAAGGAATAGATTCTTCAGCATCGGAATCTTCATAAGTAGAAAAAGGAGCCTCTGGATGGTCTGTAATGTCTGAATTATCAGAAGAATCATCTGAGGACACTGGCTCAGGGGGCTCTGCTCTAGGTCTCTTTTCTGGAGGCTGAGAGGCCCTGTCTGGGTGAGATTGGGGTCCCCTTATTAAAGAGATGGGATCCTCTGCCAGAGTAAGCATTTGGGAACTGGAACTGGGCCTGTGTGAGGGGGGCTTAACAGGCACTGATTTAGCAGTTTTGGCTGCTTTAGCCCTGGCAAAGGCCTTTATAGACATGGCTGCAGGAGGCCTAGCAGCACCACGTGCTGGGGTAGAGACATCCAAAGGGATGGTGTCCGATAATTCTAGAGGAACCACATTAGTAGGCAAAACTTCAGAGGCCGATTCAACTAGGGTAGCAGGAGCCTCGGTAGTAGTCATGGATTCGGCTGAAGATTGACCCGTTTGCTCGGTTTCGGCCGAAACCGAGACACTCGCGGTTTGCTTAACTGTGGTTTCGGCCGAAACCGCGGACCGCGAGTGTCGGTCTTTTTCTTTGCGTTTCTTAATTTGAGAAGTCGGAGGATCCGACGGCATAATGTACGCAAAATCTGAGCCGAAAAACTGTTCAGCAAACTCCGACCGATGCCTAAGCGTTCGTCGGTTGAAGGAAGCACAGGCTAAACAGGCTGCTACGTCGTGGTCTGGGCCTAAACAAGGTAAGCAGTAAGAGTGGAAATCTTTATGAGGTATTTGTTTCCCACAAGTTAAACAGTTATTTACTTTTTCTGACATCGGCTGAGGCAAGAAAGAGTCCCCAACGGGGTACTTAGCTTTTTAGAAGTCTTCGAAGTAGTATTCGGTAGTAGTAATCTCTGGATCTGACCGACCGGCACTTGCGAACAGCTTCTGCTTCGGGCGCCACGCGGCAAGAAAGACTGAGGAAAATGGCATCGGCTGATGCCTTTATACCTGAAGACCTGCAGAGATGACGTCGGGTGAAGTGCGACACCAGCCGAGGCCAGACCCAGACTTTGGAATCTGGCCGACCGAAGGGCTGCCTGACGACAGGACAACCCATTTGTTAGGACTGCAGATGCATCCTTGAAGGACATCTGTGAGAGTGCATGTCCATCTTGATATGATAGTACACATCCTGAAGGTCGATCGAGCAAATCCAATCTTTCGCCTGCAGGTAGAGCAGGATGGATTGAAGAGTGACCATCCGGAATTTCTCCTTAGCTACTGACAGGTTCAAGGTGGATAGATCCAAAATGGGTCTTAGGTCCCCTGTTTGTTTTTGGCACTAAAAAGAATCTGGAATAAATGCCAGATCCGGATTGGTCTAGGGGGACGAGTTGGATGACTCGCTTTCTTAGCAGCTTGTCTATTCCTAGGGCTGCTACCTCCCTTTGCGCTGGTGGAACATCTGGGAAGTGATTTGGTGGGAGAGGTGGATCGATGAACGAGATGGAATAACCTCTGGATATAATTTGCAATACCCAGTGATCTGTTGTTATGGACTCCCACACCGCTGGGTGTAGCGAAAGTCACCCCCCGACTGCCTCCAAAGACGAGCAGTCGGGCAGCCCCTCAGGGATGTTGCTCGGGTCTGTCCGAGAATGGTTCTAGAGACCCGTAATTTCTCGGACACCCTCTGCCTCTAGGACAGTGTCTGTCATAACCCCCTCTGCCTCTGGTGGAAGGGGAGTCCTGGGTGTCCCGGGAGAACTTAGATTTCCGGAACCACATCTTCGTTGACCCTTGCTGATTCCTTGAGAAGGATCTTTGAGGGGCGGAGAAGCAGATCCCAATGGCAGACAGTGTCTTCCCGTCCTTCTCACTCTGGACCAGGGTCTCACGAACTGACTTCCCAAACAGGGAAGAACCATCGTACGGGGCATTTGCAAAAGATGCCCTGAAGGGTTCCGAGAACTGACAAAGGCAGAGCCAGGCATGGCACCTCCTGGCAACGCCAGAACCGGCTGCCCTGGTGGATCTCTCCATAGCATGGGAGGGAAAACGTGTGGATGTTTGCTACTGTGGCCATCTGTGTGGAGACAGTCTTCTTGCCCTCTGCCAACATGGGCTCCAGGGACGACTCAGCGACCTCCTTAACTAGATCTCGCTGCCGTCGAATGACGTGCACCATATAGTTTAACACCCTTATAGCAAAGGTTGCTGAAGCGTACACCCATTTCCCTAGATGGTCCATGGTCCTTGACTCCCGGTCAGGAGGCTGGACCATAGAGCTCTCCTGCGCGAGCTCTTTCTACATGGTGGCTGCCACCACCATAGCATCCACTGGGGACACCTTTCTCCAACTAGTCCCATCTGGTGGGGGGCTGAGGACCTTATTTGGTCACTTGTGGATGGACTTCACAGTGTCCAGTTCCTTCCATGCCCAAGATGTTATGAGGTCCACAAGCGGGTCCATGGGAGGGGACACCCAGGAAGTAGATGGGTCTGAGCCGAATGCCTCTAGGTAATCATTGTAGAGGTAAAGCAAAAAACAGAATGCGCACTGAGAGGTTTGAACAGTGTTTATGGTAACTGGAGAGAAATAGCCAAGTAATGGGATACTAGAATGGCCCCAATCACTACCTGCCAGGCCCCCATTTGATCATGATCGAGCTCTGATCACATTAATCAATGAGCAGAAGTAAAAACTGTATGAGGAAGATGAACATATGGTGCAACCATGTATGAGCAGCACTGCTAAAACAGGGCAAAGCACTAAAACCTGTTAAACAATTCAGTTCTACTTTGCATTTTCAACATAATTAAAAATAGTTATTAAAACCAGTGAAACATATTTTTCTTCATCAGGGTAAATAGCTGATGTCATAAAAATTTCTCACCAAAATTTCCCAGGCTGTTTTCTTGAGTGTACACAAGCATTTCCAAAGTCTTCACTTGTTTCAGATCTTCTGCACCTGTTAGTGCTAACTGCATATATAATAGAGACAAACATGAATTGACAGTTGATATATAAACCACAGTTACATATCTGATTTTGGAATATTCAAATTCAAATGAGATACATACATGCACACACAACAGAGTTAGCAACAGACATTAAATGCTTTCTAGTCTTTTAGATTTAGCAGCTAGCTATCACACCAGCTGTCCCCAAATTCCCATTTCAATCTCTTCTATTTATCCAAAAAGTAACGTAACATTTTCCATACACCTAGCTTTTACTATCCTTGAAGGCACAGTCCTCCATATTTCCTGCACTATTTCATGAAAGCAATACTTCCTTTCTTCCCTTTGCAGACTGTACAAGTCATATCTCCAACCTCTCACTTCTATCTTTCCTCCTAAATACCCAACACCAACCTTGCCTTTTATAACACAACCTAGAGCTGTTTACTGAATTTCCTGTTTGCACTTATTTTTAAAATCGTTTTTTTTTCTTAAAACTTGCATTTTATCTGTCTCTGGCCTAGCACTCAAGTGTGGGGTCATTTACTGCACTGTTATAACTTGTTGATACTTGTGAACCTCTGCTATCTTTAAAAAAACAAAAAATCTTGCTTTTTTCCCACTTTTCTGAGATTTAAAAAAGTTCAGTTACAGGCTTGCTGTTCTGAACTGTTTGTAAGTTTCTTGGAGGCCATTTTTTGCTTGGGCTAAAGGGAAGTCTCTCTGTTCATCAGTGGCAGTGATAAACATTGAGCAGCCTGCCTGCCCCTGTGGGAGTGGTTACTGCCTTGAAACTGTAGTTTTATTGGCCATTTTGGGTCAATTCCAAACTCCTTGATCTCCCTCTCTTAAAACCCTGTTTTGCGCGTTTTTGTGCATAGCGCAACAACGGGCAGCACCGCCTAATTGGGTTTAAACTATTCCTGGCTCCACGAAGTCTGCTCTATCTCTCAAATTAAACACCATATTCTTATTCTAAGGTCCTTTACTGGTCCAAATAAGTAATCTTACAAGTTAGCACTATTAAACCATAAGCACTACTTACTCTAATACTCTCTACGATTACCTTGACCCCTATTGGTCCGTCTTAATTCAGTTTCCCTATATTACTCTAGCATGTCCAAAGGTCAGTCAATGGTTTCCTCTCCAGTCCAGCTGGTGAATCTGGGAATTTTGAGGCAATGTTACAACTGTCTCATGTACACGGACAACCTTCTCCTCCTCCAAACAGGTTCAAATATATGTGAGATGCAACCATATACCCAAACTGGAGGCTGAGCTCTCTCATCTCAAAACTGGTGAAACCAGTCAGGAGGAGAAGGTAACCTCACACAACACAATTCCAGCATCACATAGTCTCATCACATCAGCGAACCAAACACATAAATACACAAAAACATACTCAGAGGCTCTAAATAAAAATCTACCTAAGCAACAGAGACCTCCAAAGCAGACATCCAAGCAAACGCTACCCCAAAACAAAACACGCACAACACATAGCCCACAAAGCCAGTGTGCCAAGCAGCCACAGCCCTTAAGGCTGAATAACACACCTGATACTCTTGTAATAGGCGACTCTATTGTCAGACACACTGACGTCCCGCTCACCAGGCTGAACAAAAAGAAGGTCACAGTGAGCTGCCTGTCGGGAGCTAGGATCCGCCACATAACGCAAGCACTCAGGTCACTCCAAAGCAAATACAAATATGACTCAGTCATCGTACATGCTGGTGTGAATGACCCGAGACGTACCTCCCTGAACTACATGAAAAGAGACATACAGGAGCTCTCTGATCATGTAGCCCAGGCCGGTATGACCCTGACCTTGACCAGCATCTTACCCTCGCCTAGAATGATGCCACAGTACAAAGACAAAATGATCGATTTTAACAATTGGCTAAAATTTTGGTGTCATTCAAAGGGGATCCAGTGTCTGTCAGCCTGGGGTGACATGCTCGACAAGCCACGTTGCTTCGCTAGGGACAGCTTGCACCTGTCACCACTGGGCTTTCGGATATTGGCAAAGGCTCTTGCCACTCCCATAGTGCCTTTTTTAGGCAAGGCTCAAAAGTCAAACCCACCTCCATAGACAACACAAGGAACAAGAAACTAAGGGTAATGCTGCTAAATGCCAGAAGTCTTAACCTCAAGATGCACGCACTCGAAGCTCTCCTCAGTATAGAGAACATCGATATCTGTGCAGTGACAGACACCTAGTTCAAGGCTCCAGAGAGCACCCCAGCACTACCAGGTTATACCTCATATCATGCTTTTCGGCCCCAAAACCCGGACCGAACCACAAAAGGAGGGGGAGTTTCCATATTTATCAAGGATATCCACACCTCCAGGTTAGTGGCATTGCACGAAGTATCGGAGATCATCCATGTGCAACTCACAGTGGGCAAGACTGCTTTTCAGTTTATAGCATCCTACAGACCACCCTCTCAAAGTCAGGAATCCCACTCAGCTTTCCTGAAAACATTGGAGAACATAAAGATCTCTCCGAACATCATTATAGTGGGCGACTTCAACTACCCAAACATAGATTGGGAGCATTACTCAAGCCCCAGCACCTTAGCCCAAAGGTTCCTGGAAATTATAAACTCAAATCCTATGGAACAACTAGTCACCACTTCCACAAGAGGGAATAACATACTAGACCTGATCATTACCAACATGGGTACTCTATGCTCCATACCAGAAGTATATCCCTCATTGGTAAGATCAGACCATAAATTAATTTCACTGGATATCCACATCCTGACCCCACCCCCAACCCAGAAAACCACAGTGAAAAACTTCTCAAAAGCGAACTTCTCACTTCTCAAAACCGAAGTGGAATCCTTCAAGGCCCCAGGGCCAGTGGAAACTACGGCCCAAACTGCAGAATCCTATATAAACGCATTCTACGGACATCTCCAGGAATGCATGGATCATGCTATCCCAAACAAAACCAAGACCCAATCATCCAAAGGCAGGCGTCCAGTCTGGTGGACCCCAGCCATAAACAAACTGTACAACAGAAGGAGGAAGCTACTACATGATAGAGCAAAATCCCTAATAGGGAAGGCAGCTTGGATCAGTACTAGCAAAAAATTACGATCCCTCATAAAATCCTCCAAGGCCAGCTTCGAGAGAAAAATTGCACAGGACACTAAAGACAATCATAAGGCTTTTTTCAGTTATGTTAGGAACCTGGGATGCAACTCCCAGACTTGTTCTGAGTTGATTCTAAACGACAAAAAATACACTGAATCCAAAGACATCGCCAATATCCTAGCAGACAGGTTCAGTGCAAACTTCTCCACCCCCTCCCCCCCAAAAGAGCAAGTATCTATCCCGGCAGAGGGCTGCCTCCCAAACATCTCTGATGCTCAGGTGAAGGCTGCCCTCTCCAAAGCAAAAAACACTGCTTCCATGGGACCAGATGGCATCCCGGGTTGCGTCCTACATGAACTCCAAGAAGAACTAACCCCTCAAATAAAACAGCTGTACAATCTCAGCCTCACTACAGGATATGTGCCCACAGAATGGCGTACAGCAACAGTGGTCCCACTCCACAAAGGTGGAGCCTCTACGGACCCTGGAAACTATCGCCCCATAAGCCTGACTAGCCTAGTCTGCAAGGCTATGGAGAGGATCATCATGGAGCTCATAAACAAAGACATTGGGGACCTACAGACACTAGATCCTACCCAATTCGGCTTCGTCAAGGGCAGATCCTGCCTTTTGAACCTGGTCGACTTCTTTGAAACAGTCACCAAAGCCATAGATGAAGGGAAGGTAGTCCACGCAGCCTATCTGGACCTAGCAAAGGCATTTGACACAATACTCCACTCGGGCATCATCGATAAGCTATCCAGCTTAAATATAAACCCCTATGTCACAAGATGGGTCACAAACTGGCTCAAAGACAGAACCCACAGAGTGAGAGTTGCTGGAGCCATGTCAGACTCGAAACCGGTCACAAGTGGCATCCCACAAGGTTCTGTCCTGGGACCGCTCTTGTTCAGTATATACTTTTCCGAGGTACAGGCCAACATGGGAGGACTATGGCTCACCAAGTTCGCAGATGACTGCAAACTGGGCGCCATAATCGACTCTCCAGCTGACATAAACATCCTTCAAAAAGGTTTCACAGAGACGGATAACTGGTGCCAGAGCCATGGTCTAAAGCTAAATGCCAAAAAGTGTATAGTCATACCCTTTGGCAAAAACAATGTGCCCACAAATTACCACATAGGCGGTAACCCATTAAGTACAGAGAAAGTAATTAGGGATCTGGGGACTCAAGTTGATAGCAATCTCTCCTTTGACAACCACATTGCCAAAGTGGTTAGAAAGACCTTCTACATAGCCCACCTCATCATGAAGGGATTCACATCTAGATCAAGAGAGGTAATCGTGCCCCTTTATTCATCCCTCATCAGACCTATCATAGAATATAATGCCCCTTTTGGGATGTACCTTACCCGACACCTGCAGCAATTAGAAAGATCCCAAAAGTACCTCACCAAGAGGATCAAGGGACTTAAGCAGATGCCATATGCTGCTCGGTTAAAAAAACTCCAGCTCTACTCAGTTGCATACTGCCTACTTCGAGGCGATCTATGCCTGACATATAAAGCTATGTCCAATCCAGAATTAATGGACATGCTCCACCTCAGTAAATCTAAATCCCTTAGAGCCACATGCTCGAGGGACTTGAACCTCAGCATAGAAATAAATAGAACTTGCTGGAGGGACAGATTCATAACCCAGAGGCTCCCTTCGCTCTGGAACAGAATTCCAATTCATGTTAGGCAGAGCACCTCACTGAATCTCTTCAAGAAGAATCTTGATGAGTGGATGGGGGATCGTAGGTTTGTCCCGGGGATTACTTCCGTGTCACTATTAGACAGAGGCGCAGTAAACTAAACCTTAAAAAGGGCACAGTATACTCAAATCAAGGGGTGGCGTAAGCCAAACAAAATCGGGCAAGGCTTGTAATTGCCCCAGGGCAGATAGCCTAGTATGAATCTATGAACCTATGAACCTATAATTCTATTTTCCACTTCTTATTGCAATTTCTTCTCTCTTTTTCTGTGAACAAATCAAACCTACTTAAATGTTTACCATATGTGTACTGACTTAAGTCCTACACCACTTTGGTCACTTTCCTCTATATTTTGTTCAGTCATGTGAGTGTCTTTTGTGTTAGTAAAACAACAAAGTTACTCAGTCTGTTTGACAACCAACTTTTCCTACCAAACTCCTACAATATTATATTTTATATTATACTTTGGGCAAATTAAAATTGCAATCATCCTTTTTCTTTTCTCATAACATTTAAATGCTTCTTTAATTTTACAGTAGTATACCTATCCTACATATGGTGCTCTGTACACTACCCACAATCACTGTTGAATAACTTCCTGAATCTAGTAGTAAACTTCAGTAAGTGTTTTCACCACCCATATCTTCACGGACCATTCATCAACTCATTTTGCAATACTTGATTTAGTCTATGCAGGGTCATGAAGGACTAAGCACACCCAATAAGCTAAGGCAAAGAAGCAGTCTTAGATGGAATGCCAGTCCATGCAAGGGGTGCGTACACACACACACAGACACACACACACACACACACACACACACACACACACACACACACACACACACACACAGCGCACACGCATGCACACATGCGCACACGCACGCACACATGCACACACGCACGCACACATGCACACACGCACGCACACATGCGCACTCTGAATGGAATCATACACTGTCACTAATTATCCACAGGCATATATTTATTTATTGAAATTTGTTCACCTGGAAAGTCCACTGAGCACAGGTGCCCTTTTCCAGTGGAAGCCCAGGGAGAAAAACACCAAGGTGTCATATTTAATGCAATCAATATTTAAAACAACAAATTTTATAATGCAGCTTTAGGGAATACATAGCATAATAGTCAGTACGATAAAATGTGTACTGATATTCACAAACATTAAATCTACAAGTCTTGTTCTGACAATTTACAGGTAGAACAGTGGTTTACAAGAAAGGTAGGAGTAATTTAAGAAATACAACAGAGTGAGGTATTTGAGGAGATAAGCAAGTTAGACGGTTAACAGAGTAGTAGTGATGGAATAATAATTTGGTTGTGCTAAGATTGGGCTGTGGACAAATCCAGGAGGCAAAGAGGATGTCTTTTAGTTTTTGTTTGTCTTTTCGGCTTTTCCCGGTTAGGGGTCGCCACAGCAGAACTCCAGTCTGCGAATGATTGGCAGTTGATTTTTATGGTGCCGAGTTGCCAGCCCGACGCCCAAACTTCAGTGAAGGCACGCCCATTCACGCTGGTCTTTCAGAGGCCACTCGATCGCGGGGAGGACATGCAGACTCCACCACAGAAGGCACTCCAGCCGAGAATCGAACAGGAGAACCTCTTGCTGTGAGACAACAACGCTACCACTGCACCACCGCGGATAAAGAGGATGTCTTTTAGTAATTGTTTGAAAAGATGAAGGTATGTGATAAAGTTGATTGATGTCAGTACTGTGATATCAATGAAATCTGTATGATGTAGGCAGAAACCCCCTATGATCAAGGGAAAGGAACAGAAGACAAACACTGCACAGAAGGCACCCAGCTAGGAACTACACCAGAAGACAAAGTGCTGTGAGACAACAATGTTAATCAATGTACTACTGTGCTGTTCTTCAGTGCAGACCACTTTTCAAAAATAAAACCCTCCTTTACATCTCCAGCTACTTCTCAATCTCCTTTACCAGCTCTAACCCTCTAATATAAAAAGCCTGAAATATTTATCCCCACTCTCTAAACTTAGATGCTCATGTCTCTGTAATGTCTTCAGTATTACATTGAACAGCTCTAATAGCAACAGACATACCACTAATTTTATTTCCAAAATTCCTAACATTCAAGACACAAAAAAGATATGTACTCACCATATAAGATGGTCTATAACAGTACATTCTGCAGGGGTTAACTGTTGAGATTTCCTCTACTGATACTCTCTACTTGGCACAATTCAGAATTTTCTCAAGCTCCCACCAATGCATGCTGTGATGTCACACATCAGACTAGGATGGCATATCCAAGCCCTGTACTCCAGTGCCCCCAATTGTGATACCCATGTATTGGACACAACCTGAAAAAAAAAGAACCAAAACTACTGTATAAAATTAGATGCTTATCTAACCTGAAAAATCAATCCATGGAAGATGGAAGGAAAAGGTGTCCATATACACGGCGGTGGTGCTAGTGCAATAAGCAACCAATGCACATGGCCTCCTCAAAAATAAATCAATATGATGAGTACCTATATTTCATATACGACTTCAGAGGCTTTTTCATTGGATAACTGGTGAGAAGAAACCTAAGCAATAACAGTCAAACAGACAAGGATGCCAGATTTTGAGGAAGGTCAAAAGCAAGGGTTCAGAAGGGTGAATCCTGGAACACAATGTGTCAAAGGATGCCTGAATCTCTGAATCACAGTCCAAGCAATAATACTTCGGGAAAATGTAAACCAATGACCAAAGAGCCATGGCAGAAATTACTACAACAAATAAATTAATGGAAGCAAACATGCATATAGTGGATTGGACATTGATAGTAGACATTTCCAGAAAATGATTCTTCATCTCATGAGAAAACATAATGTAGTTAATAATCCACTTGGAAAAAAAATTCCCCTAAAAGTCCCTCCGTTACTGGTGCAAACATCTAGTTTCTCTTCCTGAACTCATGCACCCTCTGCAAGTAAATCATGTGTTGACAGAGCACATTCAAAGTATATAAGGTTTTCTGCCATACTGACTCTGCTCCTCCAAAGAAAACATGGAGATAAATGGGCTGATTTATGGGCAGTTCTGAAATCTCCAAGGGAAAATAAGAGCTATTCTTAAGCGAAACCAAATTTTTTTGTGAAACACCAAATAGCTTTGCTTACATACAAGGGCCTACCGTTTGGATATCTTATAATATAAGATCTGCTTTATGGCAGAAGGAGACAATAAACTTCTTTTAGTTTGCCATTTTAGGTGCCTTAGCATTCTAATACCTCACTATCGCTGCCTTCTCCCTTCCCCTTTTTCCATCTGCCCCATATTCTCTTGACTGCCTGTAGAGAATCAGTCTACAATGCATTCTGGTAATCCATTCCACAGGCCATGACTCTCTTTTGCTTTCTCTCTCTCTGAAAAAAGTGCATTTGAGATACAAGGGGTACTTAGTTCCTACAATCTGCTGTCAGTGCCCCCTGCTTCCACCTACCTCCTCCTCTTCAGAATAACACCCTTTGCCAACCCCTGCTGATGGTATAAAAGTAATAAACTGCTTATAAACCACAAAAAAAAAAAAAAAAAAAAAAAAAATTGCCTCTGCAAAAATTTCCTGTGCTACCAAAGATTGACATTACTGACCTACAATGTAAGACCATCATCCATACTTATAAATGAAAATATCTGGGACTTACAAAAGTGAGAGCTGGGTTAGGTTTAACTTATACAGACATTAGAAGCAAAATAATATCTCATCTCAGAATATGTTATACGATTTCTCTCTTGCTATCACCAATTGAAAGGATAGCAGTAGCCAAAAATATATGTGTACCTAAACTTCAGTACTGGCTACCTCTTCTAGCACTACACTCTTCAAACAGCACCCAAAAACTACATAAGGCAGAAAACAAAATGTTCAGATTTGCCCTCCTAGCACACCCACAACTGAGCCTACCACTGTAACCTAACTGACATCAAATTAACTCTCCATAACAGAAACAGCCACTTTGCTTTACTGCTGCTTAGTCTTTAAAACTCTAAACTCAGGGTATTGCCTATCTTTGAGAAGAAAACTAACTGCAAGTGAATAATCATAGACTCTAAGAAATGGCCAAAAAACAGTAACTCTTTTCAAGCCTCCATCTGAAATTACAGCTGGTGAAAAAGCATTCTCTAGATCTAATCAGCCACCTAGAACCACTTACCACCAGAAACAAAAACCCTGATCTCATTACCACAGTTAAAAAAACTACATAACCACCTCAGCAACAAAACAATGTGCAAAAAGATTCAAAGACAATGTTTAAATTAATGTTTTAATATGGGAGTCTTCAACATTGCTTAACGATAACTTTTAGAGCATCAACTGGTATATAAATTATCTAGTAGCTCTCTTCTTTCCTATTTGTATCATGCTATTTTCTAATTGTATTAATATGTTCACCTTACACTAGTACTAACTGTTTTGATGTTTGTTGTTAGTCCCTATAGTACTCTATATAGGTCAGGCATATTTTTATGAACCAGATGAGAAGTCATGGACAACAATAAAAAGTAGAAGAAATTTATCAGGGGGGATACACGGATTCTTCCAACAGAACAAGGTGGTTTAAGATTACCTGATTTGAAGGGATATTTTAAACCTACACAGTTACAGCTCATATACATAACGCAAGCAGAAGGTTATAATTCAAAATGGAAAGAATGACACAACCAGAAGGTTATAATTCAAAATGGAAAGAAGTGGTGTTGTGCCAAGGGGGAAGTTCAAACAATAAAGTAAGAGTGGGATTCCGGATGCAGATCCATAAGGAGAATAACAACAACCACACAGGATATTATATTCATAAAGTAGCAGAAAGTAGGCTAAGAACTAAACTAACAAGAGAACGGAGAAAGGAGATTTTGCCAGTAGGAATGACTGCAAGTAGGGGTACAGAAAATAGGCAAGAGGAGGCTGGAATTTACTTAATAAAACTGGAAAATGAACCAAGGTACTGGGAGCAAATAATTAGAGAAAGGTAATAGAATGGGATGAGGCGAAGAAGATATTTGGACTGCAGATTACAGACTGCCTTTCCTACCACAGATTGATATCAGAGAACAGGCAACGAGAAAGGAGTATGGGAATCCTAAGTGAAAGACCTGCTCTGATAAGAGTTTTTAGTTGAATTTAAAACAGAAGCTGCCATTAAAAAAGGATAATTAGTAGGGCATATAAAATATTGTATTTTAAATATTAGAATCGGAGATTAGGAAAGATTAGGAAGAGACATTGGAAAAGTAATTTTTCAACAGAACAATGGGAGGAAATATGTGCGGCTTCCAAATTTGCAATAAAGTCCAGAATGTTTAGGATATTTGCTTGGAAGCGTTTGTATAGGTATTTTGCTACCAAAAACAGACTTAAAATAGTTTTTCCTCAGGCAGATAGCAAATGTTGGCAGTATGATGGAGAAGAAAGAGATACATTGGAGCATATGTTTTGGGAGTGTAATGAGTTGACAGATTTTACAAATTCTCTACAGAGTACTCTGTCAGAAATACTGAGTTAGCAAATGGCTGTAACTAAGGAAACACTTCTTTTGAGCTGAGAGAAAGATCTGAATTATTGAAACATAGTAAGGCCTTATTAAGTTTAATTGTGTTGGCTACCAAAAAATCAATTGCTAGAAAATGGAAATTAAGGTCTAAACCAACTGTATTTCAAATACTGAATAATATAAAAGAGATACAATAACTGAAAGTGGGATCTTTGGAAAAGGGAAGAAGCAAATTGTATAGAAATAAATGAAATTGTGGGAACAATACCTGCAGAATAATGTTCAGGAGAAGGGGGAGGAGGAGTAAGGTTTAAGGGAAGGCAGGAATTCAACAGTTTATGTAATGTTGGACTGGTAATAGTTACAAAGAAAAAAGATGTGATGTATAATGTATGTAAATAAAAAAATTTATTATGGTTTGTTTTCTTTTCTATTAATGTATATTTGTCTAGGGGCAGGATTCACGAAGGCTTGCACGGAGTCTAAGAGTAGTGTAAGACTCCATGCAACCTTCGCGATCCAGGAACAGCCCAAAGTCCATGTAAAAGACCAGCTAAAACGTCTCTTACACAGAGTGGGCGTGGATAAGCTAATCACCTCACTTGCAGCCGAATAGCATGCAAATGAGGTTGATTAGCGATCCAGGAAACCCAAAGCAGCCCGTGTAAGGAGCCGTTTTAGCTGCAGAAATGTACTCAGTTGACAACCGAGTACGTTTCTGCAAAAAACACAATGGAGCCATGTCAGCTCCAAATAAAGGGTGCATATGTGTCAGGCAGCATGCCAATGGCCAAATATGTGGCCATTGGCAAGGTACCCCGATGCAAATATGAGAAATAAATAATTTTTTTTTCGGCGATTGCCGGTGTTTAAACGCAGAGCAGCCCCACGCAAACGGGCTGTGCTATATAAAAACATAAAAATTAAGGTTATAAACCCACAAATGTGGGTTTTATGCAATACATGGATTTACAATGCAGGGACCAGCAGACCAAAAACAACATGGCCACCGTTTAGTGGTTGCTAAGGGGGGAAGCTGAGTCTAAGAGATGTAACTAAGCATTAGTAGGCAATCTGATACAAATGAGTGTTAGGATACTGAATTCCACTGTCACACAGCAAATGAGCACATTCTGAGTAGTGTAAGAGTTACATAAGGGGAGGAACAGAGTAGGAGATAGGTGACATCACAGGGGGGAATGGCAGAAAGAAATGCAGTTCATTGGAGGTCAGAGTTACATGACAGATGTCAGACACATATCATGGAAAGAGGAGTGCCACAACATAAGCATGGGAAAGTCAAGAAATGGAAGGTGTACACTGTTGCCTACACCGAAGTTTCTTGCTGGGTGCGCATGCGCAAGTGTGCGCGCCATGAAGCAAGAGCAAAACAGTGTGCGCGTGTAAGGCAGACTGAGCATGTGGGAGCGTGTTGGTAGATGTTTAACACTGTTTGCGTGGGTGTGCGCACGTTTAAAC
Source organism: Protopterus annectens (assembly GCF_019279795.1). NCBI lineage: Eukaryota > Metazoa > Chordata > Ceratodontiformes > Protopteridae > Protopterus > Protopterus annectens. The sequence continues at coordinate 360,606,137 of NC_056751.1, forward strand.
CAGAATAAGCAGATTCTGAACCGTGTAAGCATGTGTGCGCGCGTGTAAGCCACTGTGAGCATGTTTCTGCTGGTATGCACGCTGCTCCCCCCTGAGGAAACAGAAAGGAAAAAGGAAGCAACAGAATTAGTAGGAAGCTAGCAGGGAATACTGCTGGAGCTAGCAGGTGAAAACAATTAGAAGCAGGCAATTAGACAGGCAGAATAGTAGCTCAGCCCAACACTTCAAACTCTGCAAACAGCAGTGCAAGATGTTTCTCTCAAGAGACACTGCAAGACAGGAGTAAGTTATTAGAAGTGAAAACTGAAAAAGCTGAACTCAGAGCAGAAATGCTAGGGGCTGCCATAGCTGTCATAATGAGACATAGCGACTTGCTGAGGGTGGTGACAATGCAGATGGTCAGAAGTCCATAAAAAAGAAGAATTCATGACCCAAGGACGAAACGCCAAACAAGACTGTAAATAAATCCTTTATTGGAAGCCACCACACTAGAACAAGCGCTTTCGCTCGGTGCAATACCGAGCTTTATCAAGTATAAAAACAATGCTTACTACTCAACAAATATATACTGAAGCCAAAGTCACATGCTGTAACTAATTAATTAGTTAATTACTTAATTGTTGCATCATTAATTCAATCACATATTAAAGAAATATACTTGAATACAAGCAAAAGACAGCAAAATATAAAATGTAAAATGTAAAATATAAAGTCTTTCGATGTGAAATAGACATGGAAGACTACCATAAATACAATTTATATAGTATCACAACTTATAGATTTAAAAATCAAATTTTATAAAATCTTTTCATCAAATAAAATGAATGATCCAACTGTCAATACTTTTGACAAAAAAATTCATCAAATGACTTGAAACTTTGTATGGTTAAAAACCTTGTACCATCACTCAACACTAGCGTGTTAAAAAACTGTTGTTAAAAATGTTATGAATATGTTTTAGAATAAAATATACCATGCTATGTGAATGCTTGTATCAAGCTAATACTGTCAAAGCATATTGGCAAGAAAAAACAGATATACAAAGACATATAATGTAATTTGATAAATAGTAATTTAATAAATTATGTTGTGTTTAGTAATGAATAGTGTTAAGTAATGTAAAGTAAATTAATATATATTAAATATAAATGACCATCTCAAAAAACTAGTATTAGATAGGGTTACCACCTGTCCCACTTTGCGAGGGACAGTCCCTCTTTGGCTAGTTGTGTCCTGCAAAAAAACTGAACAAATGGCAAATGTCCTGATATCTTAGGACAAAAATATTTCCTATATTTTCTTTAATAGTAGCATAAAACAGTTATTTTGTATCTGAAACACCAAAATATTATAGTAAACAGAATAAGCAACTCAAATGCTACAAGAATAAGTTGCTATTCTGGCAAAAAGTAAATTTCTGTCCTTTGTACTGGCTGTGGGTATGTTTTGCCCTGCAAAATCCGACGTTCCTACCAAAAATGTCCCACTTTGGGCATTTGAAAAGGTGGCAAACCTAGTATTAGACTAGCATTAAATCTCATATGTTGACCTCATGTAAAAAATAAGCGATTAAAGGACTGTGTAGTAGTGAAAAAAATGGAAAAAATTCAACTCCACAAACTATAATCGAGCAGTTCTTAACTTTAGAACACTACTGATATTGATACTGTCATTAAGACCTGGCGGTTTTCCTGCGTCCAGTCTCAGTTGCCACAAGAGTTCCCTATACTCAAGTGTGGTTTCCCAATCACCACCTCTAGGTTCATGCGCAACTTGTTCTAATACTATAAATTTAAGGTTCATGTTGGGACAGGAAACTGAATGTTTATAGAAGGCGTTAGTTTCTTTTTGCTTAGAAATATCATATAAATGTTCATAAATACGCCTCCGAATAGGTCTCTCTGTCTTACCGACATAAAAACTTGTGCAAAGTGTACATACCCCTAGATATACCACACCTTTTGTTGCACAATTAGAATGACTGTTAGATTTAAAAAGAAATTTCCTAGCTGGGATATATAAATTGCTTTAATTAATTATAGCGTCACATTGTTTGCAGGTACCGCATTTAAAAGTGCCTAATGGGAGTCTGTTAGATGCAGAACTTGAAATATCTTTCTTTTCAAATAGTTGTTTGAGGTTAGTGTCCCTTTTCCTTACAAAAAAGGATGTGTCTGCACTAGATCTTTGAGTTCATCCTGTAGTGTAAGTATTGGCCAGTGTTTCCAGATATTATACCATGACCCCCCCCCAAAACGTGCACGCTGATTGGCCAGCGTGCACATTGTAAATCGAGTTATACTAATGGAAAAAGGTCCGGTCGCCCGGACTTTTTTCCATTAGTATAACTCTACTTTTAAAACACTGTCTTGCTATGTTAAATGGGTTTAACATAGCGATACAGCTTTAAAATAAGCAACGGAGATCTCCGTTGCTTATTTTAAAGCTGTCTCGCTATGCTAAACCCATTTAACATAGCGAGACATTTTAAAAAGCAACGGAGAAAGCAAGATCTCCGTTGCTTTTTACTGTTTCACTATGTTAAATGGGTTTAACATGGCGAGACAGTTTTAAAATAAGCAACGGACATCTCCGTTGCTTATTTTAAACTGTCTCGCTATGTTAAACCCATTTAACATAGCGAAAATAGTAAAAAAGCAATGGAGATCTTGCTTTCTCCGTTGCTTTTGCACAACTCTGATGTACTGCGCAGGCCGCAGTACATCAGAACTGCCGCGATGGCAGACATCTGCGGAAGGGCAGTAAACAGGCATTATACTATGCCATTATTTAAGAAAAGTAATAGTTTCTTTTCTTAAATAATGTCATGGTAATAGCAATAACCACGCCTGGTGTGGTAATGCTATGTTACCCACGGTTGGCTTTGTTTGGTCCCGAGGGTGAACCACGCCAACCGTGGGTAAATGCAGCATTACCCACACCCAGGCGTGGGTTATTGCTATAATACTCTCTATATCAGGGGCATTAAGTGGATACGTGTAAATAAAACTGTTCTCCAACTTTGGACCACTGTCTGTTGATGGAACTCGACTTGCAAAACTTGCAGGACTTACAAACAGTCCAGCACCTAGTAAAGGAGGGTATTTTATGTCTCTGTTGGCCATAATTTCATTAGCCGACTTTGTCAATAAGGAATCAGGGTACCCTCTTTCCAAAAATAAATCCTTCATAAATTCTAACTCATGTAAAAAATCAGAACTGTCACTACACATTCTAGCAGCACGAATAAATTGTCCCTTGAATATCCCCTTCTTTTGATGAAAAGGATGCCCACTTGAAAAATGTAGATATGAATTGGAAAAACTAGGTTTTCTAAAAAGCTTAGAAGAAAATCCCTTATTAGTGTCATCTTTGTGTAAAGAGACATCTAAGTAGTGTAGCTCTTTTTGACTAATATTACAAGTGAAGGACAAAAAAGTGGTAGTGGAATTAAGATATTTGAAGAATTCATTAAACTGTTCTAGCGGACCATTCCATAAAATATAAATATCGTCCAAATATCTCTTGCAGTGGACGATAAAGTGTGTCCAGTCTGTTGCAAAAATATATTTCTGTTCCCATTTGTGTAATACCAAATTGGCGTAGAGGGAGGCACAGGGAGCACCCATAGCTACCCCTTTTCTTTGCTTAAAGAATTAGCCATTAAAATAAAGTTGTTCTGTAAAACTGTCCCCATGAATTCTGCAACCAAGTTGGTAATATTGTTACCTAACTTTGTTTCTAAAACCAACACCTCATTAAACCATTTCAAGCCAATACTGTGAGGAATACTTGGAAATAGTTCAACAACATCTATCGTGACCATGTGTAGTTCTCTACTATACAAGGAAGGTGTGATTCCTTTAAGAAAATCCAATGAGTCCTTACAGATGTGACTTAAAGTAGAAACAAAGTTTTTAGTGACATAATCAATAAATTTGGCGAGGGGTTCTATTATACTACCAGCGCCAGATACAATAGGTCTGAATTTTAATGGATCCAGTCCCTTATGTGTTTTTGGGATCCCAAAAATAGCTGGTGTTCTAGGTCTGTTAACATGTAAATAATTAAATAATTTTTCACTTATTACTCCTTGTAATAAATGATCAGTTAGTGTAAAATTAATTTTTGAAACTGCTAGATTCACTTTGTTCTTGGAAACGGTTTTGTATTGGTCTGCATCTTGTAACATAGTGTGTAGATATGAATCGTAGTCAGAGCCATACATTAAAACCACCCCCTCTCCTTTGTCTGGTTTCATGACTCTAATGTTATGACCTTTAAGAGAATTTACTAACTCAACCTCTTCCTTGTTTAAATTAGTAGGTGGAGAGAATGTACAGTGAGTGTGTAGAATCATTCGTTTTATTTGATGAAAAGATTTTATAAAATTTGATTTTTAAATCTATAAGGTGTGATACTATATAAATTGTATTTATGATAGTCTTCCATGTCTATTTCACATCGAAAGACTTTATATTTTATATTTTAAATGTCTATTTCACATCGAAAGACTTTATATTTTACATTTTAAATTTTGCTGTCTTTTGCGTGTATTCAAGTATATTTCTTTAATATGTGATTGAATTAACGATGCAACAATTAAGTAATTAACTAATTAGTTACAGCATGTGACTTTGGCTTCAGTATATATTTGTTGAGTAGTAAGCATTGTTTTTATACTTGATAAAGCTCGGCGCTTGTTCTAGTGTGGTGGCTTCCAATAAAGGATTTATTTACACTCTTGTTTGGCGTTTCGTCCTTGGGTCGTGAATTCTTCTTTTTTTATGGACAATGCAGATGGTGCCAGACAACCCACAGTGAGGAGATGGAGAAGAGTGTACAGGCCCAGGGTCACCTACCATGGGTTACATGAGCTGGAGATAGTAGAGCGCTATAGAGTGGACAGAGACCTCCTGCAGCAAATAGTCGAGCTGTGCAGGCCACGCCTCACACACAGAACCAACAGAGGGGAACCCATCCCAGTGGAAACCAAGGTATGTGTTGGCCTAAGAATACTAGCAACAGGTACCTTCCAGAGACCAACTGGTGATATGATGGGGATATCACAGGCATCAGCCTCCAGGGTACTGCACCAGTTCCTGGATGCCATGTCAGCACATGTCGGTGATCATGTATATTTCCCCAATGCCCGTGGGGTATTGGCCAGCAATATGCGTCTCTTCCAGCAAATAGCGGAATACCCTGAGGTAGTGGGTGCAATAGACTGCACTCACATACGCATCAAAGCACCAGCCGGTGAGCGGGGTAGGGCCTACATTAACCGCAAGGGCTTCCCGTCCATCAACTGCCAGGTCGTGTGTGATGCCCAGGGCATAATAATGAATGTGTGTGCTGGCTGCCCTGGGAGCTACCATGATTCCCACATCTGGCATTTGACGCAGCTGTACCAGACATTTGCCAATGGGGACATCCCACACGGACACCTAGTGGGGGATGCAGGTTATGCACTGGAGCCGTGGCTGATGACACCCATCAGAAACGCACACACACCTGAACAGGAACGCCATAATGAGGCACACGCACAAACACATAATGTAATAGAGCGTGTGTTTGGGCTGCTCAAGTCACGGTTCCAGTGTCTGGACACATCTGGTGGAGCCTTGCAGTACACACCAACTACATGTACCCAAATTGTCATGGTATGTGCTATGCTACATAACATGATCTTGCCAAAACAGCTGCAGCAGGACCAGCATAGGGCTGTGCCAAACAGCCCCCACCATTGCCAAGGCCATCACAGGCAGAGCGTGACTCGGAGGAGGAACAACCTGAGCCTGCCCCAGTAGGCAGGAGGCGTGCCCAGTATGCCCTGGGCTTGGCAAAGAGGCAACGCATAGCACATACACTGGCTCAGTAGGAACCCTGGGAATGATACCCCCTCTGACTCACTCAAATAATAACAGGGATGCCTAAAATGACATGACCTGCTCACAAACATGTACAGGGAGTGTAATATGTGCATCCGACAGAGGCAGCCCTACAGCACCACCTGAGGCATGAATGCCATGTGTTAAGTAATGTAACACCATGTACTATATGCACACCTGAGGACCGTGACTAACATCCTACCCTCACCAAGCATCATGCCACAATATGACAATGAGATGATCAAGTGCAATAATTGGCTGAAGTATTGCAGTTAGTCAAAGGGGATCCAATGTGTGCCAGCCTGGGATGACACGCTGAGCATGACATGATGCTCCACCTGCTAGGACTGGCGTGCACCTATCAGTGCAGGCCGTATGGATACTGGCAAAGGCTTTTGTTACCCACAGCATGGCCTGAATAGGTAAGGCTCAAAACACAAACCTACCTCCATAGGTATCAGAAGGGATAAGAACCTAGATGTAATGCTACCCATTGCCAGAGGTCTAAACAGCGAGATGCATGCAGTCTAAACTCACCCAGTATGGACAATGTTGATATCTGTGCTGTAACAGAAAACTGGGTCAAGGCTCACAACAGCACCCTAACACTACCAGGTTACACCTCATACTGTGCTGTACAGCCTCAAAACATGGAACAAGCTACAAAAGGAGGGTGACTAGCAATAATTGTCAAGGATAACCACATCCCCATGTTGGTACCACAACAAGAAGCAGCATGGACTAGCCATGGTCAAGTAACAGTGGCTAAAACTGCCCCCCAGTTTATAGCCTGCTACAGACTACCATCCCAACACCAGGAACTGCACCTGGCCTACGTTGGAATACATGAATATATCGAGTCCTCCAAACCACATTATATTGGGTGACTGAAAATACCCAGACATAGACTGGGAGCATTATACTAGCTCCAACACTGTAGGACAAAAGTTCATAGAATTCATAAACCATAATTGCCCATGAACAACGTACCACTCCCACAAGAGGGGTAAGCATACTGGATGTGATAATCAGCAACATGGGTACTGGATGGCAAGATGAGAAGTGTATTGCTCACTGGTAAGACCAGACCATAGAGTAATCACACTGGATATACACATCCTGACCACAGTCCCTGGCCAGAAAACCACAGTGAAAAACATGTGTAAAGCAAAATTCGCACTCCTCCAAACTGATGTGGAATCCATTAAAGGTCCTGTGCAGGTGCAAAATACGGGCCACACCTCAGAACCTGTTATACAGGCATTCCATGAACACTGCCAGGAATGCTTGGATTATGCAATCCTAAATTAAAACAAGACACAATGCCATACATGCAGGCATCTGGCATGGTGGACACCAGCCATAACCAAACCATGCAAGAGAATGAGAAAGCTACTACATGATAGAGCAAACATAAAAAAAGAAGTAATCACTGATCAGTAGTATGGCAATAAAATATGTCCACACATACAATCCACTAAGGCCAGCTACAACAAGTTGAATCTGTGAATCTTGAGGCAATGTTACACCTGCCCCAAGTACACAGACAACCCCAACTCCCCAAGAAATACAAATATATGTGAGAGATGCAACCATCTATCCAAACTGGAGGCTGAGCTCCCTCAACTCAGTACTCCCAAAACTAGTCAGGAGGAGAAGGTAACCACACACACCACAAACCCAGTCCCGCATAGACCTATCACAACTGCAAACCAAAGACATAAACACAGAAAAACATTCCCGGAGGCCCGAATTACAAACACACCACACCAACAGAGGCCTCCAAAGCAGACACCCAATCAAACAACCTCCAAACATAGCACATGCAACACATAGTACACAAAGCTGGTGTGCCAGTCGCAGGCCAGAAGGAGAAACAACATGCCTGATACAGTTGTAATAGGTGACTCCATAGTGAGACACGCTGCTGTCCCGCACACCAGACTGAACAAGGGAAAGGGTACAGTAAGCTGCCTGTAGGCTGCTACAATATGCCACATAACACAAGTATGCAGGTCACCCCAAAGCAAGTAGAAATATGATGCAGTCATAGTCCATGCTGGTGTGAATGACCTGAGATGTACCTCCCGGACTACATGAAAAGAGACATAGATGAGCTCTCCGATTATGTAGTCCAGGCTGGTATGACACTGACCGTTTGCAGCATCCTACCCTCACCAAGAATGATGCCACAGTACAAACACGGAATGATCAGTTATAACAAGTGGCACAATTACTGGTGTCATTCCAAGGGGATCCAATGTCTGTCTGCTTGGGATGTCATGCTTGACAAGCCACGCAGCTGTTCCAGGGATGGCTTGCACCTGTTACCCCTGGGCGTCTGGATATTGGATAAGGCTTTTGCCACCTCCATAGAGCCTTTCGTAGACAAGGCTGAAAAGACTAACCCACCACCCTACAAAACATAAGTGGAAAGAAACATAAGGGTAATGCTGACCAATGCCAGATGTGTAAACCTCAATATGCATGCTCCCGAGGCCATCCCCAGTATGGAGAACATCGATGTCTGTGCAGTGACAGAAACCTGCTGCAAAGCCTCCTGACAGCACACCAGCACTACCAGGTTATACCACATATCATGCGTTATGGCCCCAAAACCTGGAACAAAACATAAAAGGAGGGTGAGTATCCATATTCAGCACAGACACCCATACGTCCAGGTAACTGACAATGCACAAGGCATTGGAGTCCACCCATGTGCAACTAACCGTAGGCAAGACTGCTGTACAATCTGTAGCATGCTACAGACCACACTCTCACACACAGCAACCCCACCCAGCCATCCTGAAGACAGTGGACAGTATGAATGTCCCACCAAATACCAAACAAGGTACTCACAAATTACCACATAGGTGGTAAACCATTATGTATGGAAGGAGTAATCAGGGACCTAGGGACACAAGTGGACAGTAACCTGTTATGTGACACTCACATTGCCAATGTGGCTAGGAAGACTGTCTAGATTGGACACCGTATCATGAAAGGATTCACATCTACATCAACAGAGGTCATTGTGCCCCTATACTGTTCTCTTATCAGACCCATAATCTAGTACAATGCCTCATTTGGGATGTACCTTACCTTACATCTGCAGCAGTTAGAAAGACCTCAAAGGTACCTCACCAAGAGGATAAATGGTCTCAAATATATGTCATATGCTGCCTGGCTGTAGACACCCCAGCTGAATGCAGTCACATACTGCCTACACAGAGGCATTGTATGTCTGTTGTACAAGGCCATGTCCAACACATGAGTAATGGACATGCACCACCCCAGAAAACACAAAGCCATCGGAGCTGTGAGAGATGTCAACCTCAACACATAATGAAATAGGATGTGCTGGAGGGACAGATACATAACCCAGAGGCTCCCTACACCCTGGAACTGAATCCCACTCCATGTTAGGCAGAGCCCCTCACTGACACTCTTCAACAGGAATCTTGCCAAGTGGATGGATGATCGTAGATTTACACTGGGGGTCTTCACTGTCACGTCCATACAGAGGCACAGCAAAGCAAATCATAAATGGCCATAATATTCACATAGCAAGGGGTGGCAAAAGCCACACACACTCTGGCTAGGCTTACAAATGCCCTAGGGTGGATAGCCTAGTATGAACCTATGAAGATAAAAATTGCACAGGACACTAAGGATAATCCCAAGGCTTCCACAACTGATGGTAGGAACTGTGTTGGGAATTCACAGATAAGCTCTGAATCACACAAATATTACAAACAACATACCAAACACACACACATATTGCCAACATACATCCTGACAGGTGCAGTGCAAACCCCCCCCCCCCCAAGAATGCAAAATATCTATCCCAGCAGACTGCTGGCCCCTGACATTGCAGATGCTGAGGTAACAGCCAGCATCTAAAAAGCAAAACACAGAGCAGCAATGGTATGAGATGGTGTCCTGGGTTGAGTCCAACATGGACTCCAAGAAGAATGGAATGCCAAATCACACTACTGCTCAATGTCAGCCTTACCACAGGATATGTACCCAAAGAGCAGTGTACAACAACAGTGGTCATTCTCAACAAAGGTGTTGCCTGAATGGATACTGAAAACTACCACCCCAGAATCCTGAGAAGCTCGGTCTGCACAGCTATGGAAAGGATCAGCACGTACCGCAGACATAAAGATATTGGGGACCTACTAACACCGGACCCTACCCAGTGTGGCTTTCTTAAGTGCAGATCCTGCCCCTAAACATGTTTGACTCATTTGAAACAGTCATTAAGGCCAATGATGAGGGCAATGTGGTCCACACAGCATAGCTGGACCTTGCAAAGGCTTCTATACAATACCCTACATGTTCATTATAGATATGCTCACCAGCTTAAATATAAACCCCTATGTCAGTAGAGGGGTTGCAAACCAGACCAAGGACAGAACTGACATGGTCAGACATGCTGCAACCATGTCAGACTACAAACCAGATATAACTGGCATCCCACAAGGCTTGGTCCTGGGACCTCCCTCGTTTGGTATATATGTCCCATAGGTACAGGCCAACATGGAAGGACTGTGTCTGAACATGTTTGCAGAGGACTACAAACTGCCCACCATATCTGACCCTCCAGCTGACACAAGCATCCCACAAAAGGGCCACATAGAAACAGACAACTGGTGCCATAGTTATGTCAGCAAGCTAATTGCAGAAAAGTGTATAGTCAACCCCCGTGGATATACAGTAAGTGCCCACCAATTACCACATAGGTGTTAATCCATTACATACTTAACATGTAATGAGAGACCTGGGGACACAAGGTGATAGATATCCTGCAATGGACAAACATGTGGCTGTAGTGTCTACGGAAACATACCATATACCCACCTAATCATAAAGGTTGTCAGATCTAGATAAGGGGAGGTCATTGTGGCTCTGCAGTCATCCTTCATCAGCGTTACAATTGACTACAATAGCCCCTGTGGGATGTACCTCAGCAGACACCTCCATCAACTGTAAAGTCCCCAACAGTACCTCACCAGGAGTATCAAAGAGTTTGCACAGATGCCATGTGTTGCCTGATTAAACAAACTGCAGCTACACACACTGCCATACTGCCCACCCAGAGGCAAGCTGTGCCTGATGTATAAAGCCATGTCCAAGCTGGAATCAATAAACATGCTGCACCTTGTACAATCTGAATGGCAGTGAGCTATGCACATGAGAGACATGAACCCCAGCACTGACATACATAGGACAAGCTGTACTGCATGATCCATAACAGAAGCCACCCCCACTCATGAGTAAACTCCCAGTACAGGCTATCCATAGAGTCACTCATCGATTCTCCTCAAGAGGAATCTTGATGAGTAGATGGGAGATGGTAGGTTTACCCTGGGTATCACTGTTATGTCACAGGCAGACAGAGGCACAGTATACTAACCATGACATATGTCATGGCAAACTCCACTTACAATGTGTGTCGAAGGACAAACACACTCTCCGACTAGCATTAGAAATGGCCTAGGGCACATAGCTAGTGTTTGCAAATGTACACCTATGTTGTGGAATACACTACCAATGTTGGACAAGCCTGGTTTAAGTAGTTCATATCTGAACATAATGCAACATGGTCAGATGTGCACAACTGACCCCTAACCAGGCTGTTGTGCTCACTATGGAAATGTAAAGCAGTGATAGGACTAAAGCCCAGGATACTGTCCACTACAGTCAAAGTACTGAACCAGTACACTATACGGTACTACAGTGTTAGGTCAGTATGAAAGGATGTTGACAACTGTATGCAAAGTATCCCATGCAAACCCTGCAGGCACAGTATAATCCCTGTTGTGTTCACACACAAAGCAGTCGGACAGTAACTACACAACATGACACACAACACACAACCATAAACGGGAGATATTTGTTGAAGTTCACACTCATCCACAAATGTGGTGGGCTGCAGAGTTCAACATATGGAAAGCTCACACTGGGCATGCTCACACACTTTGATAAATGAGACATATGTCAGACAACATGCCATGGGAAGGCTGAACTGGGCATGCTCACACACTTAGGCCAAATCTCAGTTTAGCAGTTGGCCACACATATCTGGTATTTGTACGTGTTATTCCAGGAACCAACCACATTACAGCAATCTGTCCAGTGCACACAGTTAAATGACTAGAGAGACATACGTGATATAGTGGATCCCTCCCATATGCAAACATCTTCCACAGATACACAAGTTGTTCATACAAACAGGGAATGCTATGGCAATAAAGACCTGCAAACAGTCTATCAGCAACAAATAATGTGCATTTGACAATTAAACATATGGGTGTAGAGGTCAACACTAGGCTGTTTGCCCTAGGGAATGGCAGCTTAGCCAGAGTGTGCTTGGCATCTGCCTCCCCAGTACAGTAGTCTACTGTGCCACTGTAAAGTAGGTCACATAAGGCACCATGTGAGGCTAGTGTGCTGTGCCTCTGTCAAGCAGGGACACAGTGGAGATCCCAGGGTTTGAATTTGCTAAGCCACAGCCATGTTGTTGGTGTGTGCTGGAAAAGGGTTGCTGAGGACCTCTAACAGTAAGTGGGCGTCAATAACAGACTGAGGGGAGCCTTATCTGCATTGTCTGGACAATTTCACTGTCAACACTGTGTCCTGATGATTATGAGGGATTGAAGTGTCGTGCCGGTACTGTTCAGAGATGTCCTCCCTTTGTGGGCTACTGCTCTGCAATGTATTAAGCTCACTCTGTTGGACAGCTCATATATGGCTGGTGTACATCTGACACGTGTCCTGTTGTGGAGCAGTCATGGGTATATTTGGGATAGCATGATCAATGCAAACCTTCCACATGCTCATTGAATGCAATTGTCAAGGATTATGCAGAGTGGCCTGTATACTCCCCCAGCATGGGTCCTTTGAAGTCTTCCATCCCTGTCTTCACAAGTGTAAAGTCTGCTTTTGATAAATATAGTTTGTTTGCAGTGACAACCTTGCCTGGGGGTGGGGATGGGATATGGATGGCCAGGGAAAGGTGGGTATGGTCAGATATCAACAATGTTGGTCTACCTCTGGTGTGGAACAGTGAGTACCCATGTTGTAGATGGTCAGGTGCAATATGTATTCCCCCTTGTGGCTGTGGTGAGTGGTTCTGCCATAGCACATGGACTCACAAATTGTAGTGGCTGTAGGGTAATGTTGTAGAGGCCTGAGTAGTTCCCACACACAATATGCCTGTACCTGACGTTAAAAACTGGAATGGAGTATGTGAACACCTGCATATTTTGGCACTGTGCCCAGGGAAGCAAAGTGTGTGTCCTGGATGTGGGAGGGGTGGTCAGGACTGGTTGTGTTGTGTGTTACAGGTCCTGTGGTCACGAAGCATGGTATAAAACATAATCTGCCAGTGCCATGTGCATATCTGACCCTGACGTAGGTGGCTGCAAATGCATATATATATGCTATCCCCCGCCTGACAGGTAGTACTAGATGTACATACCTCTGTAGAAATAATGATGTCAGCACCCTATAAATACTGCAGGTGCAGAACAGATGCCCAGTAATCCGGATAGTGTGCTCTGCTAATGCATCCGTCTCGAGTGTCATAACATAGTTAGGTAGGGGTTTGAATCCTGCAAATGCTCAGTGTGTGTGTGTGTGTGTGTGTGTGTGTGTGTGTGTGTGTGTGTGTGTGTGTGTGTGTGTGTGTGAGTGGGGTTGGTGTGTGTGCAAGTCTGTGTGAGGGAAATGTCCCTTTTGGCAACTGGGAAAACACATTACAGGATGCACATTCCCCTTTCTAAACACTGATGATGTCAGCACCCTATAAGTACAACAGAAGAGGGGAAACCTCCCAGTAATGCAAATAGCGTGCTCTGCTAATGCGTCCGTCTCGAGTGTCATAACATAGTTAGGTAGGGGTTTGAATCCTGCAAATGCTCAGTGTGTGTGTGTGTGTGTGTGTGTGTGTGTGTGTGTGTGTGTGTGTGTGTGTGTGAGTAGGGTTGGTGTGTTTGCAAGTCTGTGTGAGGGAAATGTCCCTTTTGGCAACTGTGAAAACACACTACAGGATGCACATTCCCCTTTCTAAACACTGATGATGTCAGCACCCTATAAGTACAGCAGGAGAAGGGAAACCTCCCAGTAATGCGAATAGCGCGCTCTGCTACTGCGTCTGTCTCGAGTGTCATAACATAGTTAGGTAGGGGTTTGAATCCTGCAAATGCTCAGTGTGTGTGTGTGTGTGTGTGTGAGTGGGGTTGGTGTGTGTGCAAGTCTGTGTGAGGGAAATGTCCCTTTTGGCAACTGGGAAAACACACTACAGGATGCACATTCCCCCTTTCTAAACACTGATGATGTCAGTACCCTGTAAGTAAAGCAGGAGAAGGGAAACCTCCCAGTAATGTGAATAGCGCGCTCTGCTAAGGCGTCCGTCTCGAGTGTCATAACATAGGTAGGGGTTTGAATCCTGCAAATGCTCAGTATGTGTGGAGGGTCAGTGTGTGTGCAAGTCTGTATGAAAGAAATGTCCCTTTTGGCAACTAGGAGAACACACTACAGGATGCACATTCCCCTTTCTAAACACTGATGATGTCAGCACCCTATAAGTACAGCAGGAGAAGGGAAACCTCCCAGTAATGCGAATAGCGCGCTCTGCTAATGTGTCCATCTTGAGTGTCACAACATAGTTAGGTAGGGATTTGAATCCTGCAAATGGCAAGTGTGTGTGTTTGGATGAGGGGGGTTAGTGTGTGTGCAATTCTGTGTGAGGGAAATGTCCCTTTTGGCAACTAGGAGAACACACTACAGGATGCACATTCCCCTTTCTAAACACTGATGATGTCAGCACCCTATAAGTACAGCAGGAGAAGGTATGTGGCATGGACAATGACGGAGTCATAAGTGTCCATGCCTCTGACTGACCTGTATGCTTGTGTTATGTGGTGGACCATAGTGCCCCACGGGCATATCACTGTGACCTTCACCTTGTCCAGCCTGGTGAGCGTGACCTCACTGTACCGGACAATAAAGGTACCTAACACAACTGTGGCAGGTGTGTTGTCTAGCCGTACAGGCTGTGACTGTTTGGCACACAGGATTTGTGTGCTATGTGTTATGTGTGATGTGTTCTGGCATAACGTATGCCTGTGTGCCAGCTGCAGAGGTGTCTGCCGCTCAGGCAGGATGCTATTCTTAGGCTCCACGAATGGCCCAGTGTGTTCATGTGCTTGTATTGCTGTCAGTGTAGGTCTACATAAGACTGGTATTGTAGTCACTGTAGTATTTCATGCCACCTGACAGGTTATGCCAGTACTGGGTTCAGAGTGCTTAGTCCCCAGTTTGGCTATGTGGTTCCATCTCATACATGTGTTATACGTCCATGTGTAGGGGAGAGGGTTGACTGTGTACATGTGGCAGCTGTGACATTGCCACATGACCCACATATTCCACAAATGTACTATAGAGGTGACTGACAACTGACCTTTGCACATGCTACCATAGCATAGTATTATGATTGCCATGGTGATTAACAGCACATAGGGCCAATGGGGAACAAGGTACATAGGTTCATAGGTTCATACTAGGCTATCTGCCCTAGGGCATTTATAAACCTAGCCAGAATGTGTTTGGCTGTCGCCATCCATTGTAAATATATCTTGCCATGCCCTTTTTCGAGGTTAGTATACTGTGCCTCTAACAGTGACACAGAAGTGATACCCGGGGTAAACCTACAATGTCCCATCCACTCATCAAGATTCCTCTTGAAGAGAGTCAATGAGGGACTCTGCCTAACCTGGACTGGGATTTTAGTCCAGAGTGAAGTGAGCCTCTGGGTTATGAATCTGTCCCTCCAGCATGTCCTATTTATTTCAGTGCTGAGGTTCAAGTCTCTCAAGCGTGTAGCTCGATGGGATTTGGATATTCTCAGGTGCAGCATGCCCATTAATTCTGGGTTTGACATGGCTTTATACATCAGGCACAGATCGCCTCTGAACAGGCAGTATGCCACTGAGTAGAGCTGGGGTTTCTTTAACTGGTCAGCATATGGCATCTGTTAGAGCCCTATGAACCTCTTGGTGAGGTACTTTTGGGGTCTTTCCAGTTGCTGCCGGTGTCTGGTAAGGTACATCCCAACAGGGGCATTGTACTTAATTATGGGCCTGATGAAGGATGAGTAAAGAGGCACGATGTCCTCCCCTGATCTAGATGTGAATCCCTTCATGATGGGGTGGGCCATATAAAGTGTCTTTCTAACCACTTTGGCCATGTGGTTGTCAAATGAGAGATTGCTATCAACTTGGGTCCCCAGGTCCCTAATTACATCTTCTGTACTTAATGGATTACCACCTATGTGGTACTTTGTGGGCACTTTGTTTTTGCCAAAGGGGATGACTATACACTTTTTTGCATTCAGCTTGAGGCCATGGCTCTGGCACAAGTTGTCTGTTTCTATGAGGCCCTTTTGGAGGATGCTTGTGTCGGCTGGAGAGTCGATTATGGCGGCCAGTTTGCAGTCATCTGCGAACTTGGTCAGCCACAGTCCTTCCGTGTTGGCCTGTACCTCCGATAAATATATACCAAACAAGAGAGGTCCCAGGACTGAGCCTTGTGAGACACCACTTGTAACTGGTTTGGAGTCTGGCATGGCTCCAGCAATTCTAACCATGTGGGTTCTGTCCTTGAGCCAGTGTGCAATCCATCTAGTGACATAGGGGCTTATATTTAAGCTGGTGAGCTTCTCTAGAATGCCCAAGTGGGGTATTGTATCGAATGCTTTTGCGAGGTCCAGGTAGGCTGTGTGGACCACCTTCCCCTCGTCAATGGCCTTGGTGACTGTTTCAAAGAAATCAACCAGGTTTGAGAGGCAGGATCTGCCCTTAAAGCCAAACTGGGTATGATCCAGTGTCTGTAGGTCCCCAATATCTTTATTTATGAGGTCCATGATGATCCTTTCCATAGCTCTGCAGACCGAGCTAGTGTGGCTTATGGGGCGATAGTGTCCAGGATCCGTTGAGGCACCACCTTTCTGTAGAGGGACCACTGTTGCTGTATGCCACTCTTTGGCCACATATCCTGTAGTAAGGCTGGGATTGAACAGTAGTTTTATGTTTGGTTGTAGCTCTTCTTGGAGTTCATGTAGGACACAGCCCGGGACACTGTCTGGTCCCATTGATGCAGTGTGTATTGCTTTGGAGAGGGCGGCTCTTACCTGAGCATCTGAGATGTCAGGGGGGCAGCACTCTGCTGGGATACATATTTGCCCTTTCGGTGTGGGGGGGAGTTTGCGCTGAACCTCTCAGCTAGAATGTTGGCAATGTCTGTGGGTTTGGTGTTTGTATTGATATTTTGGACTACCTCTGAGCATATCTGGGAATTACCACCCAGGTTCCTAACATAACTAAAGAAAGCCTTGTGATTATCCTTAGTGTCCTGTGCAATTCCTCTCGAAGCTGGCCTTAGACAATCCTATGAGTGCCTGTAGTTATTTGCTAATACTGATCAGTGATGCCTTCCCTTTTTGGGATTTTGCTGTATCATTTAGTAGCTTCCTCCATCTATTGTGTAGTTTGTTTATGGCTGGGGTCCACCAGACAGGACGTCTGCCTTTGGAAGATTGGGTCTTGGTTTTATTCGGGATCACATGATCCATGCATTCCTGAAGGTGTCCATAGAATGCGTTTATACTTTCATTACCTTATCCCCTGTGCTACCTATGTATGTAGCCTTCTGTTGACATCCTTACCACCAGTATGCCAACATGTGCAGATGATACACTATGGTACTTACCATGGGTGTAGACAACAGTACATGACAATCATACCCTTACTGCATCAGGCATGCTGTGATATACCCACAATTATTTCAGCACACAGTACTGTTAACAACATGATACTATTACTACACGTCTAACCTGTACCTGCACTGATGTTACAGATTGCAGGAGGTGGCACAGTCTCATCATATGCACAGGGTGTGAACTTGGTATGCCTGAGTCAGCCACCGATACCACCGATTGACATGTATGTGTATGTGTGTTGGTGAGGGACAGCAGTACAAGGTGGGGCAATGTTGATGCAGTGTGTGCATGTATGTGGTAGCCCTAGGTGTTGTCAATTCGCATGTGTGTATGGATGCACACAGTTCCACCTCATGGCTGCCATATACTGGTATTTGTGGATAGCCACAGACTGTACCTGCCAGGTCATACAGATCAGTGTCTCTGGCCACGGACACGGTACCTGTGCCTTGCAGGGGTGCTACAGACCATATCTGGTACAAACCCAGACTGGGTACTGTCATCAGAAGCAGGTGTTCGTTGACTGGACACAGATCCCTGTCGGGCCTGGCCAGAGCCACGTGCACGTGGTCTCCTGGGGCTGCTGCTGGCACTATGGGGGCGGCCGCGGCCCTGTTGTCATCCGCGACGACTGCCAGCTGCTGCTGTTGCTGGCATACACCCACGTCGACATCTCAACCATCCACCATCGCCCTGGCTCATGGAAATGTAGTTGTAGAACTGGTCTAATATGTCCCCACAACGTCTGTCTATGACATCGGTGAAATTACGGATGGCAGCCGCAATGTCACGCATACTGTCAGTCATGGCTGCGCGACATGCTGTCAGCTCCCTCAGACCCTGTCTGGTGTACCGTTCCATACGTGACACTGCCTGCATGACAGCCTAAAACATAGCCGAGGTTGTAAGACCTCTGTGGGCACATCTGACAGGGGCAGTACGCCCACGGATGCTCCCACGAGAACCCCTGGACATCTGTCTGTGTGGTACCATCTCAGGGCCATGCCCATGGCTGCTGTGTGGGGAGGCATGCGCCACAGATACCACATTACCCTGGTCAATGCCCACTATATGCTGTCCATCACCTAGGGAAATTGGTGATAAAGGGTGTATTGGCAGGATAACTGTGCGCATTGATGAGGTTGACAGCTGTGTACTGTCAATCGGCTGACCAATGATGGACCCTGGCATACCTTCCTGTGCCATTACACAGATGTCATCATTATCAGTACCCATGGCACCTGATTCAGGTTCCCTGCTGCATGACACCAGAGCAGCACCAGAACCTGTGGGAGGGAAACAGGAAATACAGTTTATAATGTCTACACAATATTACCAGTGATGCACACATCCACACATGCACAGGTCCAGACATGCAAACATGCGCACATGCACACATGCACAGGTGCACACATTTGCACACAATTGTACACTACTCAGTATGCGTGATATCAACACACAGACACAGACACACCTGCATGCATACAAAGAGCACTACTAAGTGAGCCTAATATTACTATTACTATCAAGACTATTACAGGTATTGTTAATACACACTCACCAGCATGGATAGGCTGCATTGCTGTTACACCGGAGGGACCTGCAGAAGTGAGGAAACCTGTCAGTGGGCACAACTGTGCCATTGTTACTGAGTATGATACAGGTCAGTAGTACAACAGTCGCCTTTCACAGGTCAGCTGCTAATATTGAGGATATCACACTTGCACATTAAATACTATGATGACAGCTACAAATCAAGGACACACCTCACACATGCATTAACTACCAGTGTACACAACAGTCAACTATACATATGGCATATTACCTGCACGCTCATAGTCTTGCTGCTGCGTGGCTCCAGCCTCCATCATAATGCATGTCTGCTGCTGTTGTTGTTGCTGGTGGACTGGAGCCACTACACTCATGAGTAGTCCCTCCAGTCTGGTGAGTGGGGGATGTGTAGCCACCCCACCACCTGTGGCGACCTGTTGCCTGTGGATATCAGATACACGCTGACGGACATTTCTGATTAAATCACTGCAGTGATGTCGTACCTGCTCATATGTCCTATTATGCATGCCTATGTCATTTACCCGACCAGGTCTTGCCACAGTGCAGCCCTCTCCTGCTGATTCTGGCTGGTGCGGGAAAAGAGTATTGCATAATCCCGCACCAGGCTCTGGTGTATCTCCTCATCCTCAGCTGCGGAGTAAGCTGGATTTCGCAGGTGAGCCATGTACCTGAAAAAGAAAATAACCTGATATCAGCAATATATGTCAGCAGAATTTGGCACACATACTACACATGCTACTCAACTGTTATGATACAACATATCTCACATATATAGCATATGTCTGTCTATTGGTGGATACACATGTAAATGGACAGGTATCAGTGCTCAGCCAGCAACTGTGCAATAGTACCTGGCACACTCCATACGACATACTACCAAACCCCAGCAGTCAGAACACTGATTCAGGTCCAGAGCATCTCCTCACTCTGGGGGTTTGTATCTAGGTACTGTATGGCCTACATCATCAACTACTGTGAGCTGACCACAAACTAATTGCCCTGGATATACATATCCCACCTCCACCACCAGCACAAACGACTATAGTGAATAACACTGCAGATGCAAACTTTACACTTCGTAACAGTGACATGGTATCCTTTCAGCCCACTGGGCCAGTGGAAGACACAACCCACAATGCTGACCCCTACACAAATGCTTTCTACGGACATCTCCAAGAATGCATGGATCATGCAATCCCATATATGACCAAGACACTTTCCACAAAGGGACAGCATCCTGTCTGGTGGACCGCAGCCATAGACAGATTGTATTACAAAAGATGGAAGCTACTGCAAGACAGAGCATAATTCCATAAAGGGAAGGCATGTCTGAGCAGCACTAGTAAGGATCTATTTTCCGTCATACAAACATCCATGGGCAACTTTGAGAGGGGAAATCAAGAGGGACACTACAGATGACCAGAAGGCCTTCTTCAGTTATGTTAGCAACCTGGTCAGAATCCCTCCTCTATGTTCATAGTTAGTACACAACAACAAATAATTCACTGAAACCACAGATATTGACAACATTGTGGCAGACAGGTTCAGTGCAGGTGTCACCCCTCCCTCTCCCCCAAAATAAGACATAGTTATCCCAGCTGACTGTAACCTCCCTGTCATCACAGATGTCCAGGTGAGAGCCACCCTCAGGAAAGCAGAATGCACAACATGACTGGGACCTGATGGTATCCCCGGTTGCATGCTACATGAACTCTGACAGGAGCTAAACACACATATAGAAGTGCTATGTAACACTAGCCTGACTACAGGATATGTACCTGTACACTGGCGCACAGCAGCAGTGGTTCCACTCCATGAAGGAGGCACCTCAACATACCAATACAATACAACACAATACAATACATTACAATACAATACTATACAATATGCTATTGCCCCTGGGACTACAGCAGCATACTGTTCTGCTACCCTGACCATTGTGACACATGTGGTGTGATGGTACCTGCTGCTGTCACACAGTTACACAGGGTGACTCATATGGCATATTACCTGACTAACATTCAGCAGGGGTATGTGTGACATGTACTCATGGGGAGTCTTGCTTCTTAATACTGTGTGGTTTATTGCAGGGTATGTCTTATCTGTGGGTAGGAACCTTTACCTCCACATGTGCTCTCTATTGCAGTGGCATGGACGACACACAGCAGTCATTTAGGCTGTGGATGGTGTAAGGTGTTACTATGGTTGTTGGACATCTGTCATGGGTGTGACTTACGTATGTAAATCCAGGAGTGGTAACCTCTATGTGGGTAGTATGTGTGTACTCTGTGGTGTTGTCAGTCACTGTGCATTGGTAATGTGTTTGAGTGCATTGTCACACTGTTGTACATGTCACTTTGTCCTTCTCCATATCTGTAGCTGTCATGTGAGATACATACCATGGCAGCCATTATGTGGTGTGGAGGGGTACACTGACCTACATGTCCATAGCTGACACACCATGTCTGCTGACACATACCATGTGCAAGTATTCCAGGAATAGTGTGCCACTGTGAAAATCATTGGGGGGACTTTTGTACACATTTATGACCCTGTTCACCCCTGACACATGCAGTGGTGGGCAGCCAATTGCATATCTGGTGGTTACTGGTGCAGGTGATTTGAAATGGGGTATGGTACAGCAGTTTTGACACTGGTGTTCACTCCATGCCTTTGTCATCAGGCACCTGTTGCAATACATCTGTACACTTGTGCCTCACTCAGAATATATATACATCTCTCTCTCTGTCTGTATATAGATATATCTATATGTATATGTATATATATATATATATATATATATATATATATATATATATATATATCTGTATACATATACACATATATATATATATTGATGTACATATATTGCTATAGATATGGAGGGGGGGTGTGACACAGAGGGAGTGAGAGTGACAGAGGGGGTGGGACAGGGGGTGTTGAGGTCGTCATATACAGTCATACCTGTAGATTGTCAGATCAGTCTGTCTATGTATATGTATCTACATATATCTATATCTGTATGTGTGTATTACATATATATGTTTGTACATATTCTCTCTACATCTCTCTCTATGTATGTATACATATATGCGTATTATATATATATATATATATATATATATATATACACACACACACACACACACACATATATATATATATATATATATATATATATATATTTATATATACACATACATACATATTTTGACATACATACGTATACATATGATAGACAGGTATATAAACATGTTTGTCTACCATACTGTATACACACACTAACATACTGCTAAACATACATAACTGTGAAACCTACTTTGTACATTGCACTACAACCTACATTCAACCTACACTGATATGTGCACATAGATGCTCTCACATACAAATGTATGTACAACCTTCACTGATAGTTGCTGCATGTCCCCTGCCCTTTGCACATCTTCATATACATATAGATACAGACCAATGACACATATGGAGGGTTCACAGTATGTAGACCTTTATAGTATTACTTTTACATTACCTGTGTTTCTCACAGCTGCTTGTGTTGCCGTCTGGTTTTGTGTCCTGCTGCTCCACTTGCCAGTTGTCAGCTTTCAGGTGGCTGTTGCTGAACAGTTTTGTTTGTGTATGTTTAATTTCGTTTTTCTCTGTCTTTGTCTCTCTGTCTCTCACTTCCTCCTCAGGGTGCAATGAAAGTATTGCATGTGTGGACTGGGAGTACAGCATACTTTTGTAGGTATCTGCATATGTCCATGTGATGGCCTCTGCACCAATTGTTAGCCAGCATTTGCTAATTGCATGCAGCCAGTTGTGTACTGATTGCAGTTCTCACTGTGATTTCAGAACAGTGCTATAAAAACGTATGTGAGATAGGCGTAGCCCTTTCAGATTTTAGGGGCAGGGACCATGCTGGCATGCTGTGGACAATGTTCTGTGAGTGTAAAGGTTGGTATCTCTCTCATATTTCCAGTTGTGTTGTAGATTAACATTCCTCCATTCATTTCTCCAGTTTCCTGTACTAACTGTGTATGTACACTGACACCTACGACTACTACTACTGTTAATGTGTGTGTGTGTGTGTGTGTGCTTTCCTTGCACTTTTGCTTGCACTTTGTTGCTATGGCTTCAATATTTGCCCTTTACAGTCACTACTTGTATGCCTGCTAGGTGTCCTGACTGTAGTGTGCTGCTGTGGCTTTCCTATTTTCCATGTACATTCACACCTTGGAATGCTTGCTATATCTGCTAGGGTGTTACAGCATGCAGTGTGGTCTGGCCATGGTGTGGGCCTTGACATCTATTAGGGTATTTGAATATGCTGCTGAGCAGGCCCCAGAGACTCTCAGGTGCATCTGTTATCTGCCTCATGGGAATGGTACATATCAGTGGGGTACACCCATTAAATTGTCTGGTATGCTGCAGTTGTGACTGTGGGATAGCATGAGCATATGTATTACTACACTTTTTCTGCCATGCAAGTGGTGCATACTTTCAGGACTCCATAGTTACCATTGCATGTGTTGTAACACCTTTCTACCTACTGTTTGTACATTTCACATGGAGTCTGTGGGGCATCCCTGTAACTCATTCACTGTTGCTATGTCTAGGCTCTTAACTATTCAAATATGGTGGTGTCAGACCTCTCATGTGCACAAATATTTGCAGGTTGTCCACATTTCTGCCTCATATTTTGGTCAATATCTCATGCACAGCTTTTTCTGGCAAATCACTCTGGGCTCAAGTCAGAATATAGTGACAAACATTCAAGTTTCAGACTTCATACCCTTCCAAACATCCCACAAAATACAGAACCTGTTACTCTCTGAACTGACTAAGTTTGTTGTAACATTATTTGTAATGTGCCCCTGGTTTTGGCCCTTTGCTCCACATATTTTATTACTTGGTCTGGATGTGTTCCTGTAAGAGGTTGTGGGGTATGGGCAGTTATTATCCTGCTGTGAGTATGTGTGTGGCTTGCAAGGTGCTACAGTGACATTATTACCTACTAGCTACCAACTAGCATGGCTGTTTCTGTTCACACACTACTATTATGGAAATCCACTAGTTTTGACAGTAATTCTAAATGACATGCTTTGTGTACTACACATCCTATATTCCCTTTACATTCATTCCTACTATTACATGATATATTTATTTTAGCACAAGAATATAACAGTCATGGCTTAGTGGTAAGTCATGCAGACTACTGTTTCCACGGTCCTGGGTTCGGGACTGACAGTGGGATTTTATTTTGCTTTTGAACTGACTACAGGACCCGTCAGAGTGCCCAAGGCACTTTTAAGCAGTTGTGACCGGGTTAGCGCTGGTTTGCGCGGAGCTCACGCATGTGCACTGGTGTTCAGCTCCATGCACAAACGCGCACACCTGCTTACAACCTTTTAAACGTGCTTACTCTTGCCCACATCCGCGCTATTTTCTTTGAAAGAAATGAAAATGGGGAGACAGGAAAGTGGTGAAAAAGGGGTCACAAAGAGGGTAAGACAGTAGGGAAACAAGCTTGGGTTTTGCAGGAGGGATGTAGGTAAGGCCCATAGCTGCCCATTTCTTCATCAGCAACATCTGTGCATATGTTTGTAATTTGGTGTGACATTTGATACCTTCCACCCCTGAGAGAGGCGTAAGGACAACAATAATACTTGTTGTACAGCCAATTGTAATTGATAGTTTCCATGTCCGGCAGACATATGTGCGGAATGGGCAGCTATGTATGGGGCGTAATTTTTTTGTGGGTACAGAGTGCCCTTTTTTTTTTTTTTCAGGTGAGAGTGGTATGTCAGGTGAAGGTAGTCGGTATAGCTGGGGAGGTAGGTTGGGTAGGTCAACAGACAAGACAAACAAGACGCATACAGGGATGGTGTATGACACGAGTGGGGGGGGTTACACAATTGATGGGGATGGAGGTTTGGATATCCAGAGCCCATGAGCCCACAGATGGCAACAGTGGAAATGATATCCCCACCCATGGGCAGTTGCCACTATTCCTTCACTGCCCAGGACGGGGCTGTGATGGGGGCTGTGTAGGCCGGGCAACAGGCATGCCTGTAAGTTGTGCCACCTGTGCCTCAAGCTGGCGTAGGGGCCCAAGAACAGAGTCCCGGATCTCCCTACGCACCACAGTCCGGACGCTACGGAGGGTGAGTGGTGGTTCTCCTCCGGCCATGCTTGCAGAGGGGGGACGGACCCCATCCCCTGCAATGCTTCCACCCGCAGGTGGCACAGGGCCACCGGAGGAGTGTCCAGACTGGGCACTAGTGCCAGGTGCACTCGCCAGCTGAAGTGGGAGAGGTGGGTCCGCTGGAACCCGCCTTCCCTGTCGTCCTATGTTTTGCATTATGTCATGACAGTTTGGGTTAGTAACATACAATACCATTCGCAATTAGTTGTAACAGCATGCATTAGTATTCCCATTAACCAAACACCCAGATATTCACACCAT
The DNA here is from genome assembly GCF_019279795.1 of Protopterus annectens. Taxonomy (NCBI): domain Eukaryota; kingdom Metazoa; phylum Chordata; order Ceratodontiformes; family Protopteridae; genus Protopterus; species Protopterus annectens. Next base: position 360,631,851 of record NC_056751.1, read on the forward strand.
TGAACAGGGAGCATAACACATGCATAATTTGAACAGCAATACACAGTCCAACAACATGCAGGGTTGATTGATGGCAACAGGCCATCAGGTTTGGATGTATGAACAGGGCAGATGCATCAACGGACATGCAATTATTTATGACCGAACAGGACAAATGTCCAGGGGTGTTAATTGTGATTGCACATACCAATTTCACGTGGAATGGATTATATGTGGTTATAGGGTGGGGTGAAGAAAATATTATTAACACCTTCGAATACCAATACATATGCTGTACATTTCTAATAGCTACAGATATATACACACTACTGTTCTAACTACAGTTACCTATATGATAACTACTTCAATTTGGTGATAGGACCGTTACTGCTACATCAATATACATTTTATTGTTATTCATACATGCTCATATCTGGCTTTGTTCAGCTACATCATCCTGCTACATTTGCTTTATATAGCTATAGACAACTGTGGATGTTTAATATTTCAGACAATCATACTATCTGCATATTGCAGACTGAGAGCAACATATCCAGATTTTGGGATACACATTCCAGCTGCAGCAACACTTTGGACACATTTCGCAGTTTGGTTCTACTTGTCACATTCATTTCATTCTGTACTGACTGCAGTATACTTTATTCAGGGGTTATTACTACTTTATTGGTGGATTCATAACTCTCTCACACTCTCTCACTTGTTTTCATTTTACTATTCAGGATGGTACTTACTTCTAGGCTTTATTGACATGTTTTACCTGTAGTTATTACAATCCTTTCCAGCAGTCTCACTTCTGTCATGTTTCAGTATTTCAACAGGGATATATTTCACACATGTGATTTGCTCATCTTCTGCAGCTGTACTTTTCAGCCTGCTGCAGGTTGTGTACTATTGTATTACAGGTGGGGCATCTTTATTTCAGACTTTATTTCAGACATTTTCATTTTTCTGTTTGGATTACAGACTGCAACACACTTTTCTAATCAAGCAATACTTGCAAACACTTTTACACTGTTACTTGCACATTTTATTACTTAGTGACTACACTGCACTCTTTTGCTAACTGTCATACTTTGATATTTCTTTACAGTTACTGGGAGTGGATTACTGACCTGCCTGGTGGCGCAACCGCACCAGCCTATCGCCATAGGCTCTGCGGTTCGCAGAACAGACACCTGCAGCTGTAATATAAATGAAGTAATATTGGAATACACATCTCCATAATATCAGCTAATTTAATTTCTTACATACATAATTAAATGTAACTTACTCAGTAGTGGGACGTTGGGCATTTGCCTGGCCTCCTGTATCCAAAGGTTTACTTGGTCCTGCTTGTGTCTCTTCAGGTCCGCATGGTGGTGACGGACCTGCTCACCAGTCCTTGGAATCCCTGTGGCACTGGTGAGATCATGAGCCAACCGGTTCCACGCCTCAACCCTATATGCTCCCCACAGGACCTGGCCCTGCATGAGTTGGGCCTCATGATTGTGGACTAGGAGCCAGACCATGTATCTGGACTCCTCAACGCCCCACCTCTGTGCTCGAAAGCAACTACCCTCACCTACACCTGACATTCTGGCTGCAAGTCAGTTCTACAATCGTTTATGCTGTGTATTCCCGCCTATGGGGCTTATATATGCCATTTTTCCCGCACTTATCTGTGATTGACCATTTTGGAATTGTATCCACTTCACAAAACCTGCTTTGTCATGCTCCACTTTCTATTCATTCCTATATATTTGCTATTACTGCATTTCTGATTACAGCTGTCATGGCTTAGTGGTTCAGTACCTTGACTATGGTGCATGGTATCCTGGGTTCGAACCTGCCCATTGCTTTTTATATTTTATGACTGTCTAGACAGGCAAGGGGGTGTGTCTGTGTAAAGGCAGTTTTGTTACAGCTTGGTCAACGTTGCCCGCCGGTTAGCTTGTTAGCGCAGTGCACAGCTCCGCGCAAACGGGGTGCGCTGGTTCATGCCTCATTTGGCTGTCAGCACGCATATTACGCTCAGCTCAGCTAGGGTCACACAGTTTCAGCGTGTGAAACCACTGCTCAGCTACGGGCACTCATTTTGCACCTGTTAAACCACTGCTCAGCTACGGGCACTCATTTTGCACTTGTTAAACCACTGCTCAGCTACGGGCAGATGCACTCACCTTGTTAAACTGTAGCTCAGCTATAGGCACATCTGACATTTTCTATTGTTTTGTTACCTCACATTTCTTCGAAATAAATGGATTATTTCATTACATTTTACATAAATTGTGATTTTATATGTGTAGATATTTGTCAGGGACTTGTTTCGTGCTTATTTTACTAAAAATAAAAATGATGTTGTGGGAGCTCGTACCATGGATGCCTGCTTTTCAGACGACGTCTCTACCGCTATGCTATTGCTTCTTGGCTTACTTTGCATATTTAGTTCTTATATGCTTTCCCACTGACTGCTAACTGTGGCTGTGCTACAGGCATGCCAGCACAAACGAGCGCACTCACAGGCAAACATCTTTACAATTTAAAAAAAAAATTATAAGATGTTCATTTGTACATTTTATGTTCGTAGTCTGTGGGGGCATGTGTTGTGTTTATTCACATTTCCATGGACTCTGTCATGGGTGTTTACTTTGGGCACTTTTACTCTTCTGGGGGCGTGTCCGCTTGCAGGGCTCGGCCTACAGACACGCCCCCTACTGTCTTACACAGACCGTGTTAGCCTTAGGTGTGATTCAGCATGCTCTCATGAATATGCAGAGCATGCTGACATCACTCCGTTTAACTGCAGCCTCCGTGTAAGAGTTATAACTCTTACATTGAGGCTTCGTGAATCCTGCCCTATGTCTTAAGATATAATTTAATAAATAAGTAAAAACTGTTCTGAATACTTATTTTGTCTCCTGAAAGGTTACTTACTCTTGTGCTGTATTTTATTTTTTTCCATTAATAATCTTTGAGACTGGGTATTTTATAATTATTTTGACATATTGTGTATAGTATCACTCTTACAATCATGCTATACCCTACTAATATTACTGTGTTTAGAGGTTCTCCGGTTCGATCCTCGGCTGAGTTGCCTTCTGTGCGGAGTCTGCATATCCTCCCTGTGGTCACGTGGGTTTCCTCCGGGTGCTCCAGTTTCCTCCCACATCCCAAAGACATGCTGTAGGTGGATTAGATACTCTAAATTGGCCCTAGGTGTGAGTGTGTGCATGTGTGTGCCTTCAGTGGAAGGTTGGGCGTCGGGCTGGCAACTCGACACTGTAAAAAAACTCCCCTGCCAATCATGAGTGGACAGGTGATCTGCTGTGGCGGACCCCTAACCGGGAAAAGCCGAAAGAAAAAGAAGAAATGTTTGATGTTTAGCTCTCAAAGCTATGTTGATTTAATTTTGTCACCTGAAATGTTACATTATTTACTCATTACTGCCATTTCACAGCCTAGTTACAGGCTGAAAATTATAAGATAACCAGCCCACCTACCTGGTTACCAAATAACAAATAATTTACATATAACCCCTTCATATCTCTTTGACATGATTTTGTACCCAGTATGATATCATGTCTCCAGCTTCAGTCTCTTATACGTACAAGTACAAAGTCTTCTAGTTCTTGATACGAGTAGAATTACTCACCACCATCTCTCTCTCTCTTTTTTTTTTTTTTTTGTTTACAAGAGCAGAATTCAAAGCCAATAAATCAGTCTGCCTGGATAAAGGACAGACATGGCAGCCAAACAAAGTTCAAGTCCCAAAGAGATATATCCTTCAAAGGCAGGAAGAAGACACAAGACTCCTTTATATAGTCATTTACCAGCTGATGCCAGGGCACAGTTCTATAATCAAGGTCATGCTTTATAAAAATTTCAGAAATATACACCTTGACGATGAAATTACTCAAATCCAAGCAATGCAGAGCTTAAAGCCATATCCATCTCAGCCATTCCTAGGTAATGAGAAGATGTCAGATAATTTTTTTTCTCTGAATAGAGTGATGACGCAACATCAGAGGCATGGCAGAAGAGTACATGCAAATAATCCATACCCCCAAGAGACATTGAATCAGTCATCAACTTCACCTTGCATGATGAACTGAGCAGAAGGGAAAAAACACATTTTCTTGTAGTGGCTAGAAGTTATTTAGAGTGATCGCTACTATTTCCTGCTTTTGTGTGTGCATCTCATGGATTTTTTTGTTCCATTGGCAGAACACATAAGTAATGTTACTGGAAGGGGATGGTATTTCAGTATTTGTGATTTGATTAAACAGTCTATTTCCAGTTCGTGCTACTCTGCTTCATTGTTGGGACTGTGATACCATTACAGTGGAATATTTATCTTTAGTGTGTTGCCACGGTGGCACGGCGGTAGCTTTGTTACCTCACAGCAAGAGGTTCTCCCGTTCGATTCTCGGTGTGGCTTGGGAGTGCCTTCTGTGTGGAGTCTGCATGTCCTCCCCGCAGTTGGGTAGCGTTTGAAAGACATGCATGCTTAAATGGGCGTGCCTTCGTTGAAGCTTGGGCGTCGAGCTGGCACCTCGGCGTTTCATAAAAATCTACTGCCAATCATTAGTGGACTGGAGTTCCGCTGTGGCGACTCCTTACCGGGAAAAAGCCGAAAGAAACAAGTGTGTGTTTTAAACTGACAAAACTACCGACATAGCAAAATCAAATCAACTGAACCTCAAGGTGTTACTGCTCAATGCCAGGAGCCTAAATACAAAACTACACTCCCTCCAAGCCCTCCACAACTCAAGAATATAGATAATTGTGCAGTTACAGAAACAAGGTTTAAAGCAGCACAGAACACCCCAGCAGTGCAAGCTTTCAGTGCCTTCCACACTTTTAAACCAATAACTGCACAGACAAAGGCTAAAGGAGGAGTTGCCTCAACATACATCAATAACAAGCATACCTCTAAGGTGGTCAAGCAGGATGACATGCTGGAGTTCCTCCTCGTGCTGATCAGCATAGACAAAATTCCATACCATATCCTCGCCAGCTATAGGTACCCCACTATGTTCCAAGAAGCTCACAATGCATACTTGGACCTACTGGAGACACTTACCATCCTAACATTCTACTCATGGGAGACCTCAATTATCCCTCTAGAAACTGGGAATCCTACACAGTCTCAAATTTACAGGTACAAAGATTCCTGGATTTCATAAATAGAAACAACCTTGACCAAATAGTGAATACACCCACTAAAGGCTCCAACATACTGGACCTCATGCTTAGAAATATGGGAAAATGCTACACCCCCCCCCCCCAATGTCTCATCCTCCCTGGTAAGGTCAGAACATAAAGCTGTTGCCTTTGAAAGCAAAATCAATATTATAATCCTATTATAACCAGTAACAGTTAATAACTATTCCATAGTAAAGTACCTTTTATTAAATAATGGTTTGTCAACATGCAATGCCCCTCCAAACCCAGAGAACATAGCAGTCCATGCTGAATCAGTCCCAGAAACTCTGTAAAACCATATCAGTGGCTACAAAGAGCCTGCTGTACCTACCAGAAGCAAGCCCAGGACTAGCCAAATAAACAAACGGCCCTGGTGGCATCCCAAATTAAATAGGATACACAACAAAAGGAAAAAAAAAATGGCAAAAATCAGGAAGGATAATTCCCAAAAAGATAGAAACTCTCTCATCAAAGTAAATAGGGAACTAAGAGGGTTAATTAGGTTAAGCAATGCCAACTTTGAGGTTAAAATAGCCTCCCAGGTGAAAGATAACCACAAGGCTTTCTACAGCTATGTTGGAAACCTCAAAGGTAGCACACAGCAATGTGCTGAACTGGTGGTTAATACGGCCACATTCACCAAGCCTGGAGATATAGTGAACCTGTTAGTGGACAAATTCAGTTCCAGCTTTACCCACCTCTCACTCCCAACCATCCCCTCAAACATAACCCCTCCAACTACAACTAGGGAGCATGTACTGGCTATACTCACTAAAGGCAAGAAAATGGCCTCCGTGGACCCCATTAACATCCCAGGATGCCTCCCAAATAGTCTAAAATATGACTTATCAGGACCCATGGAGTCATTATTTAACTACAGTCTTAAAATGGGCTTTCTGCCTCATGAATGGATGACTGCAACAGTCATTCCCCTTCATAACGGAGGACCTTCAACAGATCCTGGAAACTACAGAGCCATTAATCTAACTAGTCTTATCTGCAAAGCCATGGAAAGAATTATCATGGAAATTATCAACAAGGACACAGGAGACCTCCAAACACTGACTTTGTCAAAGGAAGGTCATGCTTACTGAATCTGGTGGACTTCTTTGAAAAGATCATCAAAGCAATGGATACAGGGAAAATGGTGCGTACTGTCTACCTAGATTTGGCTAAAGCATTTGATACAATACCCCACTTTGGCACCATCAGCAAACTTATGGAACTAGGTATAAATCCCTTTATAGCATGCTGTATAGCTAGCTGGCTCACTGACAGGACCCAGAAAGTTAGAATCAGTGAGGCCACCACCACAAAGAGGTTGGTCATCGGTGGAGTCCCCCAGGGCTCTGTGCTGATTCCACTCCTCTTTGGCATCTACTTCTCGGATGTCAAAGCCAATGTCAAAGGTTTTTGGCTAACCAAGTTCACAGATAATTGCAAACTGGAAACAGTCACTGAATCCCCTCAAAACACCCTTCAGAAAGGTCTAATACAGACAAATGTTTGGCGCCAAAGTGGTGGCTTAAAACTAAATACCAAGAAATGCATTACAGTACCTTTTGTGAAATCTACCACCCTTTGTAACTATGTCATCAATAAATCACCCTTAAATGTTGAATCACTAGTCAGGGATTTGAGAACTCATACAGATAGTAACCTAGCATTCGATCAATTTATGTCCAATGAATAAGAAAATCCTTCTATGTTGCTCAACTTATAAGCAAGGGCATGGCATCTAGATTCAGACAGCTCATTATACCACTATAATCTGCCATCAGACCCATCATAACGTATAATGTTCACTTCAGTATGTACCTGACCATACACATGTAGCAAATGGAACATCCATCTCCTTAATGCTCTGTCTCTTTACTCTGTATCATACAGACTTCTGACAGATGACCTTTGCCTTGCATTCAAAGTATCCCTGGACCCTGTTTTGATGAACCTTTTACAAATCCACGAAATAAACAACATCAGAACTACTAGACTGAAATACTTAAATTTTGCTTGCAACATAAATAGGACATGTTGGAGAGTTAGATATAGTTCTCAGATAATTCCAGTTCCCTGGCACAGGCTCCCCATCCATGCGAAGCATAGTTCCTCCCTATCCCTATACAAGCACAACATGGACCAATGGATGGGTAACTGGAAATTCACTCCTGGTCTGGCTGCTATGTCTCTGATGGACAGAGGCAGTCAGCAACTCACCACCTATATAAATCAAATTTGTGGGTCACATTTGGATTACAATACTAGGTTTAGAAGGGCCCTACTGGTCGTTAGCCTAGTATACACCTATGAAGGTAGATTTCTGGAAGGCTCCACTTTCAGAAGTCTTAGGCCAGCCAAGACTACCATATCCACAGCTCCAAGAGAGGAATACAGCAAAGACTGATGATGTAAGCCACTGCATCCATTTCCCTGGAATAGGAATAGCTTTAAGAATAATAGTGTAGTCTACTGTCCATGTTCATTACCAGACTCTCATCTTTATTCATAGCATTTACTACATGCCTTCTTGTGGTACAAATAAGCATTTTCAACTTTATCTGCTGTATCTGCCCATTTCCTTCTGCAGCATTTGCTTCCTGATGAGATACTTTATTTTGTTTATTGCAAACTTGCAAAACGGCCACAAATTTTGCAAAGTCTGCAAACCCTATTAAATGCTTTGCAGTATGCTTTCACGTGCCTTGAGTAGCTACAGAAGTCAATCCCACACAGTATGCAAATTCCACAACATTTTTTTATTACTTCAGTAAGCGAGAATACCTACTGCATTGTGTGGATGGCATAAACAGCTTTCTTTTAATCTAGACAAGCCAAAAAAGATTTTGGAAATTTATTCCGTTTGTTTGCATCTATCCAATGCCAGCAGCAAACATGGATAAAGTCCTAACTATGACTCAAGCAGCCTGAGTTCAGTTAGCAGGTTAGGAGACAGCGGAAGCTGCCACTGGGAAGATATTGTCTTGCTTGACTATCTTCCAAGGAGGGTGTGGGGCAAGTGTCAAAACTGCATGACCTCCATCTTTGAATTCTCAGTGAAGATCAGAGAATATACAGGAACACTGGCATGAACAGGGGAGGTAAGGTTGTTTTGAGGGGTTATATCACTTGCGGAAGTATGCCAGATAATCTGAACTGGAGCCAAAAAAAGGTCCAACTCCTTTTACAATGACCAAACTGAAAAATGTGCACATTTACTTCTGTGCACATTCTTAGTTTTCAGCAGCTGAGCAGAAAAAAGGATATGAAAGATCCAAATATAGAAGACTGCAGCTCTGGCCAAAAATGGAATTGGACAAAGAAAAGGATGGAAGAGCTAAGAGAGTTCTGAAGATCTTCAGCCTCAGAGGTTTCTCCAAAAGAATAAGCCAGAAAAAGGGGACTCGAACTTGTTAAAGCTAATATGGGGCTATGAAACTAACTTTGACATTGCTCACTTTAGCCTTTTTTTTTTTTTTTATTTCTCCAAGTCTTTTGGGTTTCTAATACCATGACAGGAATGGACCCCATTCATATATCAAAGTATAATTAAAGTTCATGAAATTAGTATCGTTTCAGTCTTTGATGTCAGCTAGAAGTGCTCTTTGCAGCACCCACAATGTGCCCAGTAATGACTCCTGCAATTTGCACGGGGTTTCATGTATTGGTAACATACCTAAATACTATCGTAGATTAATTTTTATGACTTGTTGCTCCAACTACTATTGGAACTGCCTGGCTATCTTTCTTCCACAGTGCTCTCGTTTCTGCCTGCAAATTTTATTTTATGACTTTGTGTCTCTCTGTACGCAAGACACTGTAGTCAATGGGTGTGGCAATTTCAATGATCAATGCTACTTTTGTCTTCTTTTCATGGACCACTATATCTGGTTTTCTAGCATCTATCTTTTGAACTCTAGGTAATGGGTGATTCCCATGTGATGTAGACTATCATTTTCTATGATGCTTTGTGGGTCATGTTTCCAGTGTCTTTCAGCCACTTCAATACCATAATGTTTGCACAATCCCCAGAGCCACAGTCTTGCCACATTATTGTGCTTTTCAGTATGCAGTCCTTCTGCCATTAGTAAGTCACAACCAACAACAATATGTGCAGCTGTTTCCAGTTCTGTTTTACAAAATCTACATATGTCTGTTTCTCCCACATGTTCAATGGACTCTGTAAACCAAGGAGTAAATAGACAACTGTCTTGGGCCACCAAAATTAACCTTTCATCTCTTGGTTTGAATCCCATGTTCCATCCTGATCAACATGAGGTTCTTCCAGAAGTTTTCTATACTTGCAACTATATTTATGCATTTTCCACATTTCTTGCTTTCACATCTGTTCTTTAACCTTATATTCTTTTTTTTTTATTTTTTGTTTTTTTTGCACATTCAGCTGCTGACAGATTTTTATCTCCTTCTGGTTTGGTTTCCATTCCTGCTTGACGCCGATATGCTTCTAATAGATTAAGCATAGAAGTCATATTAGATTTATTCTCCTCATGTTTCAAAACTTTCACTGTTTGGGTCTTATGAGGTCAGCAGATATGCGTGCTGTCCCACGACTGCAGATCTATACATGTAATCAATTTCAAGGAGGCCCATCCCTCCTTCAGAACAGGGAATATATAATCTTGGTATGCACTGATTTTTATAAATCATTTGGTAAGCATGAAGCATCCTCCTTGTTTTCCTGTCTAATCTGTCCAACACATTTTGGGGCATGTCAATCACTCCTAAACTGTAAATTAGGACAGGAGGAGCACATTGGTTTATAGCTTGAATTTTGTTCCTTGAGTCAACACTGTTTTCAGGATTAATTCAAGTCTTCTAAAGTATTCCTTACTAAGTTTTATTTGCATTTGTTCATGTTTTATTGATGATCCTTCATTAATTCCCAAATATTTATAGACTCCCTCTTGCTCAAGTTCTTTTATATCACATTCTTGTGCCAAACTGATGTTTTCTTGGTGCTGCAGTTTTCTTGCTTTAAAGGTTGCTTTTGCACATTTATCAAGACAAATTACATTCTTATATCATCTGAAAAAGTTCTGACGACATGCAGTTGTGCTTTCAGTTCCTCATCTTATGAGCTATACAGTTTTAAATCATTGACAAAGAGAAGATGAGAAATCTTTACACTTTGTTGTTTTCTAGGAGCCAAATTATAGCCATGGCCTAAACCGTTAAGTAGACAGCTTAATGGATTAATAGCAAGACAGAATAGCAGCAGTGAGAAAGAATCACTCTGGGATAATAATTTGTCGTTTATCGTGGCTTAATTGTAAAGTGGTCTGCCACTGTTTCATGGTCACTAAAATGTAGTTGATCAGTGTAGGGTTTATCTTATACATTTTTTAGCAATCTTTTATCCATGAACGTGGGATACTATCAAATGCGTTTTTGTAGGCAATCCATGACATACTTAGATTCTTCCCCTTTTTACAGTTCTCCACTATAACGTTATTTAACAACAAATGGTACTTTATTCCATATGACTTTCTTTTATTGTCCTTTTGTTCTACTGTCATAATTGAGTTTTCTTCTAAATGACTATAAACTCTGTCAGCATCAGTTCCAGTGTATAGTTTTATATGTTGTCGGAAGGCAAGTTGTTGGTCTATAATTTTTAGAGTAGCTTGCAGGTTCGCTCTGAAGTAGGAGCATTGCTTTGCCTGTTAGTCAGGCTGGAGTCTGTTTGGAGTGCGCATATAAATAGTTCTTACTCTCGACTAAATCTTCGTGCAAAGATGTTAATACTTTTAACCAGAAATTAGGTACTGCATCTGGACCTGGGGTTTTCCACTTAAGAGGCTTTTCTTAACTTTGTTTCAATCTCTCTGGTTGTTACTTCATCCCATTTCATATCCTGTACCTTTAAACTTCTTATTCTTTCTTTTACTTTTTCTATCCATTTAGCATCTTTGGTGTGTTCCACAGGATCTTCATAAATACTTCTCCAAAATATATCTATTTCTTCTTTTTTTGGTGGTCCTTCAATTCATTTTACCTTGTGGGCAATTCTATAGAACGTTCTATAGCATCTTTCTGTGGCACATTCTTTTCACTGTCATCCTGTGTCATCCATTGCTCTGTCATATGGGAACTCACTGGCCTATCACTCATCAACATTGACTAGGTCAGAGTTTCCACAGTTTCCTGTTCCTTCCTTTGCTGTCCAGCTTCAAGTGAACATTTATAATGGTTTCCTGTAAAAGGCTCCAAAATATCTTCATATAGCACCTGACCAATTACTTCCCATTCCAATGTTTTACCATTAATTTGAATGTCCACTGCTCTATTCTGTTGTGGTGCTTTCTGAATTATATTTTATACACTGAAACCTTCACTTCACAGGTACTCTATAACCTCAGTTTCTATTTCTTTAAATACTCCATTACTAATCTCATGTTCTACTTTTCCTCTTCGTCTTATTTTTTGTATTGTAAAGTTTTCCATGTCTGGATTCCTTTGCTGGTATTTCTCTTCAAATATCTTTGGTGCTGCTCTTTTTATATGTTTTGCTTTCTCCTTTGCATAGATATTAAATCTCCTTTTCTTTCTCATGTCCACATTTCTTCTTCAAATGTCTCCTGATCTTCCGGTTTCTCCTTACTTTGGAGACTCGTTCTATCATGCTGTGATGTAACCTGTGTTAGACCTTCTATACCAAATCATTCACTTCGCAGGCACTCCATAACTTCAACTTCCATTTTTTTTAACTTCTACTTTACAAATCTTCTTTTCTACATTCTCTCTTTATGATATTGTTTTTTATTGTTAAATTTTCATTATCTGGATGACTTTGCCTGTATTTTTCTGAATATATTTGGGGCTGCCTTCTTTATATTGATTAATTTGGCATTCACCTTTGCATAAGTATTGCGCCTCATCAAAACTTTCTCTTTCCCATGTCCACATTTCTTCTTTTATGCTTTTTAAAAATCTCTAGGTTTATGTTTATATTTTCCCACTTCCTCAGATGCTTCTTTTTTTCAAACAGATGAAAGTTTCTTGGTCTATACACTGTTTTTCACAAATCTGTTGCATTAATAAACACAAATTTTTATTTGAGGCTTCTTTTTCTTGTGGAAGCATTTTACTTTCCTCTAATTTCTCTCAATCGTTTTTATATCTTGTGCCTAGAAATTCTGGCCTTTTTGCATAACAGTAACAATACATAATTTTTTTCTTATCCTTAATAGTCCACTCAATCGTCTTTATGGTTCTTCTTTGGCCTATCAGTTTTTGTGATTTTTGCAGACTGCTACTTCCTTCTACAACAGGTGAGTCTTCAGTAGGTATTTCAGAATGGAAGAGAAATATAGAAAGGCACACTATACAACTAGAAGCCACTTCTGGACTACAGAATCACTGGGCCACTACTTCAGTGGGGGAGGCAGGAAAAAAGTTATGGCACTTGACACTGGTCAGGAAGGCAACAGGTCTCAGCAAGACTTCCCTCACTCCTGTAAGAGACTGAGCAATTGCTTATATTAAGACACTAGGATGGATAGTAGCAAGCCGTGCCACCAGTTTGCTTTGGGCAGGCATTGCAATTATAATTAGTAAATATATTACCGTTTTCAGTTGTTCTTAATGAGATGAGACAGAGATTGAAATTATAGATGGCTTAATTGCCATCAGGGGGATTCACACACACACACACACACACACACACACACACACACACACACACACACACACACACACACACACACACTCCATAGGACAACCAGGCAGTGGAACTTACAATTGTGAATAGCAAGGAGTACAGGGGGATAGCAGCCTACTTGCTGGATATGTGCAGTCTTTCACTCTAATGGTCAGTAATGGCCAATATTTGAGTTTCAGATATATTTACTTAAACCTTCTTAAATAAGTCTTCACAAAATAAAAAATAACTTTTACAAACTATCATGCTTAACTGGCATCCTCATCAGAATACAGAGAGAGAGAAAAGAGAGAAAAAAAAAACAAATAATCCAAAACCAGAGAGAACAGGACAACCACCTTGGAAGCCACAATTTATTACAGATAATATTGAGCACTTTCTTCCCCACTAAAGGGACTTCCTCAGAACAATGTAAAAACACAAACACCCAGCTTTATTTATTCTCCACCCTAATTAAACAATTAATTTGTTGATTGTTAAAACCATTTAAAACAGACAAGAGCATTCAAAAGTTATTATTAAAAACTTTAACATAGAAAATTCATTATTTTCATGAGAAATATATATAAATAATAATGTTGGATTATCAACATAAATTTATTTGTGCCTGATTTACCCCAACATATTACGCAACCTTAAAATACTCAAAATAGTAATAATTTAATTTATTCCAGGGTAATGTGAAGCATTTAAAAACAGTTGCCATTTTAATTCCATAATATCTAGATGCACATCTCATATTCTCCCTTGCACATCTTTTTGCAACTGTTGTACCACCATGAATTTAAACCTATTCCCTGCATATGTATGTGTATATCTGAACAGTGGACTGGTGATTGAATTATTCCTTATATCACCTAGATGTTCTCCTATCCTGACTTTGAATTTCCTACAAGTTTTCCCAATATAAAATACGGGGCAGTCCTGACATTTGGCCATAAATGTCACATTGGTGGAATTACAGTTGAAGTATCCATTTATACATATTGTTCTTCCATTTAACTTGAAATCTTTCCCTGTTTCCAAAATGGAGGGACAGTAACTACAACCATTACACATGAAATTACCCATGGCTCTGTTACATGTTACATTCTCAACTCTCCTTTCTAAAATGTTCTTGAAGGATCTATCTTTCCTATAAACTATTTTCGGATTTCTACCAACCTTCTGTGCTATATTCTCGTCAAATTGCAATATCTCCAAATTTCTTTGAATAATATCAGATATAATACTAGCTTCACTGTTGTATGTTATAATTAAACTCATACTAATATTGGTTTTATCCGTTTTGTCCACCATTGATGCTGCTCCCACTGAATAAACATTGTTTGCATAATCCAAAATGGGCATGTACACTCCCATATCATGCTTATTTTTAACCTCTGCAGATATAAATGACAACATATTGTTCGGGTAACCCCTCTGCCTAAACAACTGCAATATGAATTCTACCTCACATAAAAAATCTTCATATTGGTTAACCATTCTGGCTGCACGGACCAACTGACCCTTAACTACAGATTTCTTTTGATGGTGCGGGTGCCAGCTGTTATAATCCAAGTATGAATCAGAAAAGGTAGATTTTCTGTAAATATTAGTGATGAACTTTTTATTGCATGTATCAATCCGAAGATCAATGTCCAGATAGGTGATTTTTACCTTATTGTATTCAATAGTAAATTTTAAAAATTCATCTGACCCATTTATATATTCTAGAAATTATTTTAATCTTTGCTCAGTTCCTCTCCAAATTAGGAACAGGTCATCCAGGAATCTAGTATAATGCATTATATCAGTTCCAAAAGAACTTTTCATTAGGAATTCCTGTTCCCAGAAGGACATCACCAGGTTCACAAAAATGGGGGCACTTGCTTCCCCCACTGCTACACCTTTCATCTGTCTAATACTGGCCTTCAAAAAAGATGTAATTAGTCTTTAAAACTACCTCCATCAACGTAATGAATTTATTGATCTGATCGTGGTCAAAAATGTGTGTCTTATTCAATTGTTGTTCTAACCATGATAATCCTATTTCATGAGGTATAACCGAAAAAAGGTTAGCTACATCTCCAGTAACCAAAATCAAATCAGGGGTAACTTCGATCCCTTTTAACTTCTCCAAAATTTGCCATGAATCTTTACTGATATAAGTAAATTTCTCCAAACTTTTTTTGCAATTTATTATCTAAATATTTACTGATGAAGCAAGTTTTGGATCTTTTTCCGTATACAATAGGCCTGAATTTTGGATTTTTCTGGCCTTTGTGGATTTTTGGAACACCAAAAATATTGGACACCATGGGATGTTCATTTAGCATATAAAAATATTCAGGTTCATTGATTTGTCCTTGGAACAACATATCACTTAACAATAAATCTATTTTGTGGTGAGCAACTTTGACTTCATTTAAGGAACTCTCTTCATAAGTACCACTCAACAATGACAATACCATTGCCTTTGTCAGGCTTCATATATTGTACATCTTTATTATTTATAACTTTACCCAACAATTCTTCTTCTTCACTGTTTAAATTCTTTACAGATTTCACCAACTCCTTGCTCCTCGCATTATCACCATAAAAGTGCCTTATATCTTTTTCACACATTTTTTCAAATAAGCCAACCACATTATTTAGGGGTGGATTAAATACACTAGGTTTTTTTTTAACTCTTCCATATGTTCATTATATGACTCATCACTGGAATTGAACCAGACTCTCAAATTCAATTTTCTAGGCTAGCACTTAAGATCTACTAATGTGCTTACTTGATTTCCTTTTCTGCTAGGGACACAAGTATAACCTTTTGCCAATAAGTTGGCATGATCAATAGTTACATCTATACATGAATAATTATACATTCTGAAATCTTTTTTATCATTGCAAACAATCATAGGCTCCAAACCAGCTTCTTCATTCATAACCTGTAATAATATTTCCAATTTAGCACCTTGACTCGGCTCTTGAATATCAAACAATTCATTTGAAATTGTGTTTCCATCACTATTATTCATGCTATACAAACTAATTTCATTACTATTACATTCAAAATGACCATCCATAACTCTAAATTCCACTCTATTTCTGTTTACATTACAAACAGTAGGGTCATTGTCATTGTCCCCTGAGTCCAATACACATACATAATCTTGAATGTCATCAGCATTGTTAAATTCTAACTTGTTCACTTGTCCGGTGAAGCTAAAAATTGAAATGTCACTTGAGAAATCAATGTTTGTGGTTTCAGCCCCAAAAACAACGTTGGGAGCTTGTCAATAAATTTACTTTCATTATATAATTGCGAATTGACACTCGCCACATTCCATTCATGACACACACCCTCGGCCAAACTTGTACCAGCCTCGCCAATATTATCCTGCTGGTTAGAATGAAGCACTTCACCCAAGGCAACAATGACACTGTTATTAACAACACACAAACTTACATTTCCTTCAGGTTGGGACCCCCCAACAACATCAGTGTGACCACTGTCATGCACTACGGGCCCTTGGACCTTTTGGTTTTGCTCCCTGACCACCATAATCCCTGTAATTGTTGCCCTGGTAGGTATAAGATTGTGGTTTTCCCCAGAGTCTCTCAGAATGCCAAACTGCCTCCTCCATGTTGGCGTCAGACTGCATACTCGATCATTGCTCTCCCTGATGACTCCTCGCGTCATTTCCGCTGAGTTAAACCCTCAGTCATTGACCCATTGTTGCCCGTTGCCTTGGTGACCTGGCGACAAAGGATAGGTGACCTTGTCTTGATATTCATGAATGTCCCTTTTAATTTTGTTAGTTTTACAGGCAAAAACAGTATTACATTGTTCATTTACTGAACGTAGAATACCACTGAACATTACTTCACACTGACAGCCTGCTCAGTCAATCTGAAGTGACCTGTCAAGCTCTTCCAAATTTTAAACCATGTCATTCAACTTGATACTATTAAATTTTATTATGATCTTCATTAGTTCAACACCAGTCTTATCGAAAAGAGCATGTAATTCATCCATTTCACTGTTCTCACTTGCTCCATTTGGATACCTCCATAGTCTAAGACCTCGTGGAACCTGCTGCAGTTCTACATTTCTTGCTAAATGTATTTAATCCACCCCTAAATAATGTGGTTGGCTTATTTGAAAAAATGTGTGAAAAAGATATAAGGCACTTTTATGGTGATAATGTGAGGAGCAAGGACTTGGAGAAATCTGAAAATAATTTAAACAATGAAGAATAATTGTTGGGTAAAGTTATAAATAATAAAGATGTACGATATATGAAACCTGACAACGGCAACAGTATTGTTGTCATGAATAAAGGGGACTATTTAAATGGGATGAATGCCCTATTGCTGGATGGTACTTATGAAGAGAGTTCCTTAAATTAAGTCAAAGTTGCTCGCCACAAAATAGATTTATTGTTAAGTGATATGTTGTTCCAAGGACAAATCAATGAACCTGAATATTTTTATATGTTAAATGAACATCCCATGGTGTCCAATATTTTGGGTATTCCGAGAATCCACAAAGGCCAGAAAAATCCTAAATTCAGGCCTATCGTGGACAGAAAATGATCCAAAACTTGCTTCATCAGCAAATATTTAGATAACAAATTGCAAAAAAGTTTGGAGAAATTTACTTATATCAGTAAAGATCCATGGCAATTTTTGGAGAAGTTAAAAGGGATCGAAGTTACCCCCGATTTGATTTTGGTTACTGTAGATGTAGCTAACCTTTTTTCGGTTATACCTCATGAAATAGGATTATCATGGTTAGAACAACAATTGAATAAGACACACATTTTTGACCAAGATCAGATTAATAAAGTCATTATGTTGGTGGAGGTAGTTTTAAAGACCAGTTACATCTTTTTTGAAGGCCATTATTACAGACAGATGAAAGGTGTAGCAATGGGGCAGCATGTGGCCCCATTTTTGCGAATCTGGTCATGTCCTTCTGGAACAGGAATTCCTAATGAAAAGTTCTTTTAGAACTGATATAGTGCATTATACTAGATTCCTGGATGACCTGTTCTTTATTTGGAGAGGAACTGAGCAAAGATTAAAATAATTTCTAGAATATATAAATGGGTCAGTTGAAATTTTAAAATTTACTTACAAGTACAATAAGGTAAAAATCACCTATCTGGACATTGATCTTCATATTGATACATGCAATAAAAAGTTCATCACTAATATTTACCGAAAAATCTACCTTTTCTAATTCATACTTGGATTATACCAGCTGGCACCCGCACCATCAAAAGAAATCTGTAGTTAAGGGTCAATTGGTGCAGGCAGCCAGAATGGTTAACCAATATGAAGATTTTTTATGGGAGGTAGAATTCATATTGCAGATGTTTAGGCAGAGGGGTTACCCGAACAATATGTTGTCAGTTATATCTGCAGAGGTTAAAAATAAGCGTGATATGGGAGTGTACAAGCCAATTTTGGATTATGCAAGCAATGTTTATTCAGTGGAAGCAGCATCAATGGTGGACAAAATAGATACAACCAATATTAGTATGAGTTTAATTATAACATACAACAGTGAAGCTAGTATTATATCTGATATTATTCAAAGAAACTGGGAGATATTGCAATTTGGCGAGAATATAGCACAGAAGGTTGGTAGAAATCCGAAAATAGCTTATAGGAAAGACAGATACTTCGAGAACATTTTAGAAAGGAGAGTTGAGAACGTAACATGTAATAGTGCCATGAGTAATTTCAAGTGTAATGGTTGTAGTTACTGTCTCTCCATTTTGGAAACAGGGAAAGATTTCAAGTTAAATGGAAGAACAATATGTATAAATGGACACTTCAACTGTAATTCCACCAATGTCACATATACGGCCAAATGTCAGGACTGCCCCGTATGTTATATTGGGAAAACTTGTAGGAAATTCAAAGTCAGGATAGGAGAACATCTAGGTGATATAAGGAATAACACAATCACCAGTCCACTGTTCAGACATACACATACATATGCAGAGCATAGGTTTAAATTCATGGTGGTACAACAGTTGCAAAAAGATGTGCAAGGAAGAATATTAGATGTGCATCTAGATATTAGGGAATTAAAATGGCAACCATTTTTAAATGCTTCACATTACCCTGTAATAAATGAAATGATTACTATTTCAAGTATTTTAAAGTTGCGTAATATATTGGGGTAAATCAGGCACAAATAAATTAATGCTGATAATCCAACATTATAATTTTAAATTATTTATATATATTCTTCATGAAAATAATTAATTTTCCATGTTAAAGTTTTTAATAACTTGTGAATGTTCTTGTCTGTTTTAAATGGGCGGCACAGTGGTGCAGAGGTTAACATTGTCGCCTCACAGCAAGAGGTTCTCCGGTTCGATTCTCAGCTGGGGTGCCTTCTGTGTGGAGTTTGCATGTTCTCCCTGTGTTCGCGTGGGTTTCCTCTGGGTACTCTGGTTTCCTCCCACATTCCAAAGACATGCATCTGGAGCGTTTCTCCCCGGGCCTCCACTGAAAACAGGCTCTGTGAAACCTAGTCGGACATTCCCGGTCAACAAATGTTAAATAAATAAAAATAAATAAAATAAAATGGTTTTAACAGTCAGTGAACTAATTGTTTAATTAGGGTGGAATATAAATTAAGCTGGGTGTTTGTGTTTTTACATTGTTCTGAGGAAGTCCCTTTAGTGGGGAAGAAAGTGCTCAACAATATCTATAATAAATCGTGGTTTCCAAGGTGGTTGTCCTGTTCTTTCTGGTTTTGGATTATTCAGCCTCATCAGAATGCCAATCAAGTCAGCACCTCCCACATTTGCGCAAACAACAAAAGTGTATCTTAATATAAGAAATCGACAGTCTTCATTATCATATGCTTCTTCAGCTGAGCCCGACTATGAAAGAGCTGGAATCTTCTGGTATGTAAAAAGCAGTTTGAATGGGATCTAAGGATATGGCTCATTCCCACATCCTTATCGCCCGTAAACATAAGAGACAGGAATAAGTCCATACCTGGTTTGCTGATGCACAACACCATGCCACTGCCATGATATCACAGGATACAGCAGTTAGCCCCCAGAGGAAAGGAATATTGAAAGGCCTGTAGGGTGAGGACAACTATGCTTATTTGCAGTACGCAGATAGTCAGCCTGCCTTTAATCTGTAACAAAGCATCTCAGCCCATTAGCCCTTGAACATGCCCTCCCACTCCATGGTTGAGGCATCGGTGCTAAATGTCACCAGGGGGTTGAGAATTTGTAGGGAATACTAGATAATGTTTGGAGTCAAGAAGCCACCAAGTCAGATGCTTCTGGTATGCCACAGAAATTTTAAGGCAAGCCAACATGAGGTCCAAGCACTGTCTCATTTGTATCTGTACATTCCACCGGAGGACTCTCATATGGTGCCTCTCAAAAAGTATTAAAATTGTGTCCACCAAATGCCCTAAAGCATGTGGCCACCAGCACTACTCTGCAATGAAGAACATTCCTTCTACTATGCAAATAAAGGGAGCAACTCTATCACAGAGAAAGAATGCCAGAAAGCCATACACCTAAAGGATGTCCAGAGAACAACCTGTTAATGTTATCATCTGCATGAGCCACATTCAAGAGATAACAATGTTTACTGTGATTTCCAAGGACTGAAACTGTTGAAGGAGAGAATGCCTTTTGATGATCACAGCAGCCAGGAACCATTTGCGTAGGCATGGAAAGAGCCTAGCTCTGACTCCTTGCAACCTCTGCCTCACTGCAATCACACTCAGATATTTTGTAAATATTCTGGGGACAAAGGATAGACCAAAAGGAAGAATGTAGAACTGGTAATTGTTGGGTCCTATACAGGAGCACAGTACTCTTCCAGACTTCTTAGTGACCTTTTTGTACATAGAGGCATCCTGGAGGTCCAAATAATGCATCTAATTTCATCTTGACAAGCAAAGAAGTTATTGTTCCTTGGCCATTAGGAATTTTTGCTGTGCAGTAACGTAATTAAGGTCACTCAATTAGAACGAGTCTGAGATCATTGTTTTTTTTTTCTATTTAAATAAAAATAAGCTGAAGCAATAACCAGACTTTCTCTGATCTGGTCAGTCCTCCTGGGTGGTTCTTTTTATAAACAGATTCAAGACTTCAGTTAGTGCTCCCTTCTTCTAACAGGATGGGATGAAAAGAATGGGAAGAGTGTATGGCAGGGTGGGGAGAGGAAGGAAATTACACTATTTCAGGATATTATGGCCAATATTCATCTGTCATGTGGGATGGCCACATGTTGAGGGACAGATGGCTTTCTATTGCCTCCAGAGTGGATCAGTCCAGCTAGACCTCATGGAGCTTGATGCTACACCTCAGACTGAAGAGTGTGGAATTCCTACCACTAAATCAATGACCGTCATGTAAACCAACAGCTTACCCCATTGAGTCCTTCCATAGTGCTAGTTTTGTTATTGCTGACCATGTCTAAAAGAGATCCGATGCAGACTGGTCACCATTCCTTGACAAAGTGCAACGGGGAGCCATAGATATCATAACTTCTGTCACAGGTTTCCTGTCCTTCTCACTTCCTACCCAACTTTTCCTCAGCTTACAGTTTGAAAAATTCAGAACCTCTGAAGAGGGATTTAAAGAACGTCATTCTTGAAGGTTTTAGGAGGGTAGTCATGAACCACCAATTTAAGCACTCCTTTGTCCATAGAAAATACCCTATCTTCACTATGATAAACTTTGTGATGGGGATGAGAATTATCTCTAGAAATAGATGCATCTCATGTTTATAGAATTTGTATCAGAAGTGAGCACTGGAAGTCTCACTGGAAGAGACTTGACACCATGAAGTAGATAGGTCCACTGCACCTTCTCCAAGTACAATTATTTTCAAAAGCAATTTATTCCTTTGGTCTATTAACTAATGTATGCCTATAATTACATCTGCATATGTCCAGGAATGGCTCCTGTGGTGCTTTGAGCATCAGATTATTATCTAAACCTGTTAGAGATACAGAAGGATGGTTGCAGAGTATCATGCAGCTACATGTTTAATATTACTTAGTAAAACAGAAGTGTGACCACTGACTTTTTTTTTTTAAAGAAAAAAAATTGTTTCTCTTACTTAGGAACGACCCGTACATACAATATGAACTATGAACCTAATATACCTGCCTGTTATGACACAGCAGTAAAAGAAGTTATATACTTAACATAACATTCCATCTGTACTGTCAATCTTCATTCTTCCTCAGTTAATGGGTTTGGATCCAATCCATTGGATCAGACTGATGCTAAAGCTCGCAACCACAAGATCTCTCGAGCTTCTCCCTTACCCACAATGCGCCCTGCCAATTACTTCAGATTTTGTTTGCTGCTATATTAGAGCAGAATGATAAAGAGAATTATGAGAAGCCATTGCCAGAGTCATATATATATATATATATATATATATATATATATATATATATATATATATATATAAACATATCTATTCAGAGACCATGTAAATGCCCATTCCTCCAGAACTCATGGATGGGGGTAAGTGGGAAGGGAGTTGAGGAAGAATGATAATCGACAACACACACAAAACATTATGTTGAGTACATAACGTCTTTATCTGATATTGTAAATCTTCATTCTATCCTCAACGAATGGGGCTGTGTCCCTAGCTACTTGTATCCAGGGCAGACTCAAGGAAGGATATTCCCGAGCACCATAGAATCAAATGATGCCGCACCTCTGGAGACCAGATCCAATTTGTAATGAGTGGTAAAGGTATGAGGAGTAGACCAAGTTGCTACTGCACAAATGTCATCCACAGACATCCTAGATTGAAAAACCATGAAAGTAGCCACAGATGTACTGGAGTGTACTTTCAATGGGTGTGTAAAAGAAAGGCCCAATTTATTATAGACAAAGGAGATGCAATTTGTCAACCACTTTGATAGAGTAATTTTAGAAATCGATTTTCCCAATTTTGATCCAGAGAAGGAAATAAATAGCTGGTCTGAGTTTCAGATTTTTTTTTTGTTCTATTCAGATAGAATCACAATGGTCTATGAACCTCCAGTAAATGCAAGATATATTCTCCTTTATTGATACATTTAGGAAAAACATGGCAAATTGACAGTACTATACATGTTGGATGTTGATACCACCTTTGGAAGAAAGGACGGGTTGGTACACAAGGTCATTCTATCTTTGTGAAAACCAAGTAAGGAGGTTTAGAAGATAATGCGTGGATCTCAGAAATTCTTGCAGAAGTGATGGCAACAAAGAAAATGGTCTTCCATGAGAAATATTTAAGGTCACATGTAGCTGCCGGTTCAAAGGGAGGTTGTGCGAGAGTCTGCAGCATCAAATTTAGGTCCCATGGAGGTGTAGCATCTTTAAAATGAGGCTTTAGAAGAAGTGTCCCTTTTAAGAAGGCCTTGCTCAATTTGACAGAAGCTATGGGTGTACCATTCAATCCTGTATGGTAATTTGAAATTGCTGCTAGCTGTACCCTAATGGCTGAGGTACTAGCACAGTTTTGAAAAAGGTAAGCAAGTAAATCTAAGATGTGATTAATAGAGGCTGAAAAGAGGTCAAGTTTATTCTGCTCAGCCCAAATGGCAAACCTTTTCCATTTACTTGAATATCTTTGCCTTGTCAAGGGTTTATGGGAAGATAGAATTCTACATCGGACAGGTGATGACAGCAAAGATTGTTTGGCTACTAAGAGAACTGGAGAAGCCTAACAGTCAGCTTGAGGTTTGGTACACCTAGGTGTCACATGCCTGTCTGGTGAGACAGGAGGTCCAGAGTCGGATACAGGTTCCATGGTGTTTGAACCAAGTGAGGCCATAGGAAGGGAAATTATTAGTTATATACTTACCATAACTTGGTATCTGTGTTGTCCATCCTCATTCTGCTTCACTGATGAGTGTGGATTCAACTCAACCGCCTTCTTACCAGACTTAGTTTCCAGGTTTGAGCTCCTCCCTTAGCCATAATCCTCTGCCCTAAGCTTAACATCATCAGATCAAGTTTGCTGCCCCCTACAGAGAAAGACAGAAAGATAAATGAACCAAGGGCTCAACATGGAACAGAGATTCCAACAAAGGCCTTTTCAGATCTTCCAAAACAAAAACATTTTTGGAGGGGGACGGATGAGCGAGAAGGTGAAGCAGAATAATAATGGATAACACAGATACCAAGTTATGGCAAGTACATAACTAATAAATCTGATGTTGTCCTTCTCATTCTGCTTCACTGATGGGTCAGAGTCCCCAGCTACATGATTGCTTGGGTAGCTTCAACAAAGGATATGCCAGAGCACCAACAAGCCGAAGGATGTCCTGCTCCTGGAGCCAATGTCCAATTTATAATGGGTCATGAAGGTATGAGACTTAGACCAGGTAACTGCAGCACAAATGTCATCAATAGGAATTCTAGATGAAAAGGCCACTGATGCAGCTATGGATCTTGTTGAATGAGCTTTTGGAAGACTAGATAACTGCAAACCATTTTTCTCATAAATAAATAATATACAACTGGTTATCCATTTTGCTATTGTCACTTTAGAAACTGCTTGATCCTTACGGATAAGCAAGAAAGAGACACAACTGATTAGATTTTCTAAATTGTTTTGTTCTATGAAGGTAGAAACTTAACTGTCTGTGAATATCCAAGGAATGCAACATATATTCTCCTTTGTTAGAATAGTTAGGAAAGAACACTGGTAACTGAATGCACTGATTTATGTTAGATTCTGTGGTCACTTCTGGCATGAAAGATGGATTAGTACAGAGGGAAACTCTATCCTTGTGAAAAATAATGTAAGGAGGCTTAGACAAAAGTGCCTGCAATTCAGAAACCCTTTTTGATGAGGTAATTGCTACAAGAAAAGTGGGCTTCCAGGATACATATTTCAAGTTACAATCACTAGCCGGTTCAAATGGTTTTTGAGTTAAATCTTGTAGGATGACCGTCAGATCCCAACAAAGGTGCTGGGTCCTTGATCGGAGCTCTGAGAAGAAAAACATCTTTCATAAAGGTCTTGCATAACATGATTGAAGTAATAGATCCAGAAAATAATCCTGAATGAAAACTGGATATGGTAGCTAACTGGAGCTTAATAGTTGTGAAACTAGAACCTTCTTTAAAATAAAGGCTCAATAAATTAAAGGACTGAAGAAACAGGCACTGAGAAAGAATCAATGTGGTGATTAGCAGCCCAAACAGAGAATCTTCTCCACTTGCCTTTATATACCTACTTGGTGGATGCTTTCTGGGAAGTTAGAATAATAGCATTGGCTAGCAAGGAGCACCTGGACTCTCTCATAATCATGGGAAGAGGTGAAACCAAGTGCTTAACTGGAGTATGGGGAGATCCAGGTGGAGTCCTAGCATGGGGTGAGTTAGGAGGTCCTGTTTGGGTTCCAGTATCCATTAGGATATCTCAAGAGAAACCAAAGGAAGGGGAACCACATTTGATGAGGTCAAAGGGGGCAATGAGGATCACAGTTCTCTTCAACCATTTGGCTTTCTGAAGAAATTTTGAGATCAGGGGTAACAGGGGGTAAGCATAAAGGAGACTGGGGGGGGCCAATTGTGGACTGCAGCATCCCTCAGGGAGCTCCCTGAAGGGGGAAATCAGAGCAAAATAGCTGCAGCAGTTGTTTTGAGGTGAAGCAAAGGGGTCGCAGCAGGGGTGATCCCAACGGTCACATATCTTGTTAGCTGCTGACTGATTAAGGGACCACTTTTGAGGCATCAAAATGGCCCTGCTGAGCCTGTCTGCCAACACATCGGATTTCCCCAGTACATGTGTGGCAATAAGAAAGTGGTGTAAAAAGATCACCCATTCTCAAACCCGCATGGCCTCTCTGCACAGTGGGTGTGAATGGGTTCCTCCTTGCTTGCTGATATATCAGACTACTGACATGTTGACTGCATGAATCGCAATGATCCCCAGAGGGACAGCATCCTGAAAGGCTTGCAACAAGAGGAGGACTGCTCGCATCTCTAAGACACTGATATGCAATCTGGTCTCTAGGCGAGTTCACGTGCCTTGGACTTCTTCCCCAAGAAATGCTCCCCCCAGTTGGGAAGTATCCGTGGTCACTGTGGCTAATGGAGGGGAAAAGATGAAAGGTCTGCTGACAGACAGGTTGGAGTGAATCCACCATTCTAGAGGAGTTCATCAAATACTGGTCAACCTGATGGGAACAGATAGGCACTGGTGTAGAATAGACCAATGAACAGTCACTGTTCACTGTAGAATGTGCATATAGTATCTGGCTAGAGGTACCATGATTATAGCAGCTGTCATTGATCCCAGGGCCTGTAGAATCAATCTGGCAGGAGGAGAGGGATGAGATAATATAGCCTGAACCTGAAGAGTCAAGGTGCTGATGCGATGTTGGGGCAAGGAAGCTACCTGCATAATGGTGTTCAGCTGGGCCCCAAAAAATTCCAAAGTTTGTACCGGCAATGGTTGTGACTTTTCTGGATTTATGGTTATGCCTAAAAACTGGGATATCTGGTAGAGATAATCCCTGGCCTGAGATAGTGGACACTAGGTGGGGGCAGTTAGGAGCCAATCGTCTAGACATGGGAATACCCGAAACCCTTGCAGTCGGAGATGAGCTGCGACCACTGTCATGCATTTGGTAAACACCCGGGGTGCTGTGGTGAGACCAAAGGGCAGGGCTTTGAACTGGAAGTGGCTGGCTCCCATGCGGAAGTGCAGGTGACTTCTGGAGTGCCTATCTATTTTGAAGTGATAGTATACTTTCTTCAAGTACACAAAGCACATCCAATCATCTTTCCTTACTAATGGAAGCATAGACTAAAACATAACCATCTGAAAGTTCTATTTCTTTACTTACAAACTGAGTTTACTTAGGTCCAAGAAAGGCCTCAGGTCCCCTGTTTTCTTTGGCACCAAAAAGAAACGGAAGTAAGTTCTGGAGCATCTCTGCTCAGCTGGGACCTCTTGGATGACTCTCTCTTGCAGTAAGTTTTTGATTTCTAGAACTGCCAACTCCCTCTGGCTGGGTGGAACATCAGGAAGCTTCTTTTGAATTTTTGGAGGGACTATAGAAAAGGGAATGTAGTAGCCTCTGAATATTATGCTTTGCACCCAAGCATTTGTTATTTGGGCCCAGGCACCTGGGTGCAAGGAAAAATGAACCCTGACTCTCTCCAGAGCTAGACAGTTGGGCAGCGCTTCAGGAGCACTAAAATGGCTTTTCAGAAAAGGGTTCCCCCTAAAGCCCTGGTTTTGCAGGCCCCCCCTCTGCCTCTAAGATGGTGTCTCCCATTAAAAGCCCCTTTCTCTGCCTCTGGAGGGTTACTCTACACTTAGGTCAGGAAAAGATCCTTGAGACTTTCAGATCCAAGTCTTTTTTGCCCCTCTTTGATTACTTTGAGTAGGTTTCTTGAAGGATGGAAAACTTGATCCCCATGGCAGACAAGGTCTTACCTTCTTGCGCATTGCAGGTCAGGGTGTCTTTTAACTGATGGTTCAAACAAGGCAGAACCATCAAAAGGGGCACTGACAAAAGACACCTTAAAAGGCTCTGCAAAAATCACAAAGCCTCATCCACGCCTGTCTACATATTGCAATGCTGGTGCTGGCTGCCCTTGAGAATCCTTCCGCTGAATGGGAAACGAGCCTCATGGAAGAATTTTCCAGGGAAGTAAGAGTGGTCAGCTTTGAAGAAATCTCATCAAGAACCTACTTAGTCATGAACTCCACCAATGACTCAAAGTTCCTTAACTAAGCTGTCTGTAGGCAAATAAAATGTGCTAAGTAATTAAACGCTCTATGTGAAAAAAGTCACCAAAGTGAAGATGTGTATCCTGAACCTGTCCAGTGCTCTGACCTCCTTGTTCAGCAGGTGGACAGTAGAGCTTTGCTGTGCAAGCTCGTTCTTTGTAGCTGCTGCCACCACCATAGCATCATTTGGGATGTCCTTACTCCAAAAAGTTTGATCTTTGAGGGGAGAAAGGATTTTGTTTGGGCACTTTGGTATTAGCTCTATGGTGTCCGGATCCTTCCAGGCCTGACGGGTGGCAAGATCTATAACAGTGTCCACTGGGGGAACTACCCAAGATGTAGACGGGCCCACCCTGAAGGCTTCCTGGAATACAAAATCCTTCAAAGGATTTTTGGATGACCAGCCACCTCTTTGCATTAAAATTTCCAAGATGTCTACAAAGGAGACATCATCCAGTGGTTATTTGGGAGACCTTTCTTCCCAGTCATAGTCCACAGGTTCAGTGAGTGAGTCCAAGTAATCCCCTCTGTAGGATATTCAGGGGGAGGAGTGGGAAGAGGAAGGAGCCACCTCAGGTGGAAGGGTCTGGAGGTCCCTAAAGGCGGGCTGACCCTGGACAGAAATGGAAGGTTCAAGACCTAGATCTGATGCAGAAACATGGGGAGGAGCAGATGTCAAAGGGCCCAGTACTCTGCCTGCAAAGAAGGTCTTTTCCAAAACTCAGAAAGCTGAAGGTCCCGGGGACAATCTTCCCCACTCCCTTGGGGCTGACATCCCCAATGAAGAAGGTAGGAGCACCCCATAACCTCGACTCCCAGACAGAACAGGACCCACACTTTTGAGGACTGAAGCTCCTAGGGAAAGGAAAAGATGCAATAAAATCAGAGATAACCCCGCCCCTAAGATCTGGCCATGGCATCACGGATCCAGGACTCACTCTGATCCCAGGATCTCAAGAGCACAGGTAGTCAAAAACTCAGAAAGCTGAAGGTCCCAGGGACACTCTTCCTCACTCCCTTGGGGCTGACATCCCCAATGAAGAAGGTAGGAGCACCCCATAACCTCGACTCCCAGACAGAACAGGACCCACACTTTTGAGGGCTGAAGCTCCTAGGGGAAGGGAAAGAGGCAATAAAATCAGAGCTGAACCCTGCCCCTCAGATCTGGCCATGGCATCAAGGATCCAGGACTCACTCTGATCCCAGGATCTCAAGAGCACAGGTAGTAAAGGTCATGGTCGGCATCGAGGAAGGAAAGGTCCTCTGATCCGACACGAAATCCATTGGGAGACTGTTGTCCTGGGGCTCCAAAACCACTACTTGGATTGGAAAAGGAAGTGGCAGGGACACTCGGATCCATGAGAGGATTGAGCTGAAAGTATCCCCATCTGCATCTAAGCCTTGATAATGGACCCAGCCATTTTGACCATGTCATTGTATAGGCTTCTAGATGACCTGGAAGAAGCCACTCAAGAAGGTCGTGAATGCCAAGGAGTCTGAAGAATCTTCGTATTCACTGTGGGTGACATGGATCTGATAAATCTCCCAGATGACCGAATCCAAGACTCTGGCTCCGGGGATTTCTGAGCTGTTTGAGTGCCTGGATCTGATCCCTTAGGATCTGACAAAGCAGTAGAGGTAAGATGGTGGAGTTGGAGCTTACTTGGAGAACTCCGGTCCAGAAGAAGGCCCGCTTGGAGCTGTGAAATCTGTTGGATTCAAGGAAGCTGAAATGGATCTTGACACCAACATTCTTGGATCTGACCCTTTTGGTAATTTAGCAGGAGGCTTCAAAGATGCCCCAAGTCCTAATGACAGTGCTTCTTAGCCTTGGAACCCTGTGAATCCTTACATATGGGGGGGGGGGGGTTGGTGGGCAGAATGGCCTTCAAAATTAGCTTATTTTTCCTTTCCTAAAAAGCCCAAAGATTGAACCCTTCACAAATTTGGTAAAGGGAACCCAAGTGGGCTACTCCTAAACAATAAATGCACTTGTCATGTGCATCAGAGTGTGGAGTCTTCCTCTCACACTTAGTGCACAGTTTAAATTCTGTTGATTTATCCATCTGTAAGAAACAACACAACACCCACTGTAAAAGGAAAGTTTTTTTTTTTTTTTTTTTTTTTTTTTTAAAAAGAAGGGCCAAGGCCTGAAAGGGAGAGGATAGGTGAAGGAAAAGAAGAAACCAAATGACATCGCACACCAATAAAAAGGGAGGAAATTGTATATAATTTATGTATAAATTACATAAATTAAAGCTGAAGAGTTTTAAGCAGAAACAAGCTGAAGTAATCACTTATCTGTTAAGATAATGTTCAGAGCACTGGAATCACATCTGTACCTACTTGCAGCAAATGAGATCTGGGGAGGTTGAGCTAAGGGCAGAGGATTATAGGTAAGGGAGGAGCTCAAGCCTGGAAGCTAAGTCAGATCCATGGGTCAGATCCAGACACATCAGTGAAGCAGAATGAGAAGGACAACATCAGATCCAAATCTGTCAAGGCCAATAAGGGGTAATGAGGATCACTGTGTTCTTTGACCTGGCAGCTTTCTGCAGAAAATTTGTAATCAAAGGGGTTGGTGGAAAGGCATAAAGAAGACTGGAAGGCCAATTGTGAAGTAGAGCATATCTCGGTAACGGCCCCCATGGGGGAATCAGGGCAAAGTAGCTGCTGCACTTGTTGTTTAGGGGAGAGGCAAAAGGACTGCAGCACAGCTGTTCCCACTGATGGAAAATCTCATCTGCCACTTTCTCGTTGAGGGACCACTCATGTGGAACTATGCACCTGCTCAGTTTGTCTGCAAATCACTTGGATCTCCCTGGAATGTGCATCAGTAAAAGAAAGCGTTTGGAAGAAGTCACCCACTGCCAGACCCTAAGCGCTTCTTGACACACTGGGTTAAGATTTGGTTCCCTCCTGTCTGCTGATGTACCAGACTACTGAAATGTCCATTTTAATTGCAATCATCCCAGACGGAGAACATCTAGAAATGCTCGCAACACCAAGAGCACTGCTCTCGTCTCTAGAGCATTTATATGCAAATTGGCCTCTTCAGGGGAACAAGTACCCTTGACGGTCTTCCCCAGATAATTCCCTCACACCCTATCTGGAAGCATCAGTGGTCACTTTGGCATTGGGCTGTTGGGGAATGAATGGATGGTCGTAGAGCAGCTGATCAGACTGGATCCATCAATAGAGATCTCTTCTGCAAGTATTGGTAATTTTTATCTGCTATGACATTGACTGATGGAAGACTGACCACTGAGTAACCAACTTCCACTGTAGGATCCTCATGTAAATCCTGGCCAATGGAACTAAGGTTATCACTGCAGCCATAAGACCCAGAGTTAACATAACTGTGCGGGCTGAGATTGATGTGTTGTCTACAACCTTCTTGACCTGAGGCCTTATAGTTAGAACTCGGTGTGGTGGAAGGGAAACAATGGTACTCTCTGTGTTAAGCAGTGCTCCAATAAATTCCAATGTCTGAGTTGGCTGAAGTTATGATTATAAGTTGGCTGAAGTTATGATTTCTTGTAGTTTATGGTTATTCCTTAGAAAGCACAGGTGTGGAGAACCTGATCCCTTGAATGTATGAGTTGATACCTGGTCGGAGCGGCAATGAGCCAGTCTTCCAGGTAGGGAAACACCTGGAATCCTTGCAGTCTGAGGTATGTTGTTACTACTTCCATGTATTTGGTACACACCCTGGGGGTTGTGGTGTGTCCAAAGTGCAGTACTCTAAATTGGTAGTGACTGGCTCCCAGCCAGAAGCATAGATACTTTCTGGATTACCTGTTCATCTTTATGTGATAGTACCAAAATCACAATACTTCAATTTAGAGTCGCCACCACCAACAAAAAAATGTAATCCACAAATGGTAAAATAGCACCAATAATTTATTGTAGTAAAACAACCAGGATAAGCACTTTTGTCTCAAACAAGAGACTTCTTCAGATAAAAAACAGTATTAATTGCAGATATTTTATATCAATGCTCATTATCTATTAACCAATTAATTAGTAAAACAATTAGAAGATTTAAAGAGCCACTCTAAAACAATTATAATTGTATAAAACCACCCATTCTAATGACAAACATTTTTTTGTAATGACAGCAGCCTTTTCTTTAAGTAGGGGTTTCACAGATATATTTATTTAGACCAGGGGACAATGTCCCATTTAATCTAAGCTGCCATATAAGTTTTCTCTTCAAAAGTGTTACCTTCCAATCACCACCTCTAAAATTCTTTTTGACTACCTCAAGGATGCCAAAACTGTAACCAGTATAGTTTGGACAGTTCAAAGAATGCTTATTATAAAGCACTGGTCTCTCTTTGTCCTGATGTCATACAGATGTTTGTAAATCCTGTTTTTAAGTGCTCTCTGTGGAACTAAAAACACTGGTGTATCTGGCTAAGTGTGGTGGTTGTCCTGGTTTCTATATAGGAAAAACTGAGACAGCACTTAAAAACAAACAA
This sequence comes from Protopterus annectens, assembly GCF_019279795.1. Taxonomy (NCBI): domain Eukaryota; kingdom Metazoa; phylum Chordata; order Ceratodontiformes; family Protopteridae; genus Protopterus; species Protopterus annectens. The sequence continues at coordinate 360,663,945 of NC_056751.1, forward strand.
ACACAAAAAAACAAAGAGATCTCTTTGAGGAAGGCCTTACACAGTCTGGAAGAGAAAGTGGGACGTTCATTCAAATAGAAGTTGGAGATAGCCGCCAACTGGAGTTTAATCATAGAGAAACTGGCCCTTGTTGAAAAAGAGGCTAAGAACACCAAAATGTTGGGGATAAGGGCTGAAAAAGGATCTAAATTACGCTGTTTGGCCCAAAGTGAAAATCTCTTCCATTTACTGGAATACACCTTCTTGGTAGATGGTTTCTGAGAGGCCAAAATAATGCTCTTAACTAGAAAAGGAAGCCGGGACTGGAATAGGATCACTAGAATTGGAGGAACCAAGTGGTCAGACGAAGAGACTGGAGATTAGAAAGAGGAAGCCCCCATGGATGGGAAATGAGATCTAGAGTGGGATCTAATATCTAGGGAGAATATTTCAGATGAGATAAAAGGAGGGAAAACCATGCCTGACAAGGCCAGAAGGGGGCAATGAGGAGGAGAAGAGAGTTCAGGTGACAGGCTTTCTGTAAGACATTGCGGATTATTGGAACTGGAGGATAAGCATATAGAAGCCCCGATGCCTGATCATGAACCAGAGCTTCCCTGGGTGACTCCTCCAATGGGAGGATCAGGGCAAAGTAGTTGCTGCATTTGTGTTGACCGGAGAGGCAAAAAGATCGCAGCAAGGGAGACCCCACCGGTTGAATATCTGTCATGACATTGACGGGTTCAGGTACCACTCGTGAGGACTCAGGCTAGATCTGCTGAGCTTGTTGGCTAACAAGATGGAAATGCCAGGAATGTGCATTACAAGAAGAAAATGCATGGAGGCCTCTCTGCACAGAGGAGAAGACCGTGCTCCCTCCTGTTTGTTGATGTACCAAACCACCGCCATATTGTCTGTTTGAACTGCAATAGTCCTGAGAGGGAGACAGTCCTGGAAGGCTTGTAATGTTAGAAGAACTGCTCTCATCTCTAGGACATTTATGTGCAATTTGGTCTCAAAGGGGGACCATGTGCCTTTAACAGTCCTTCCCCAGAAATGCCCCCCCACCCCAACAGGGAGGCGTCCATGGTCAGTGTGGCCTTGGGTTGGGGAAGACCGAAGGGTCTACCTATAATGAGATCCTGAGCTCGGACCCACCAAGCAAGATGACGTTTGCATACCTGAGAAATCCTGACTATCATGGACATGGGATGAAGCTGTGCTGAACATTACACCGCTAGGCTACACTGCAGAACTCTAATATGATATCTGGCTAGTGGCACTAGCTGGATTGCTGCCACCATCGAGCCTAGCTCTTGCAAAATCAAGTGGACCATGGGACACTCCAGATCCAGCAACTGATTAACCTGGTCCTGAATGATCTGGACTCCGCATAGAAGAAATGCTGCAGTCTCTGCCACTGTGTCCAGAAGGACACGGATAAATTCCAGGTTCTGACATAGGGAAAGATGGGATTTGGGCAGGTTGACTGTGATGCCTAGATCCTGAAAAAGACAGAGTATAATCCATGACCAATGTGAGTTGATGCCTTGGAGGGGCTGTAAGAAGTCAATTGTCCAGATACGGGAAGACCTGGAAACCTTGCAGCTGGAGATGAGCTGCTACCACTGCCATGCATTTGGTAAACACCTAGGGGGCTGTGGTGAAAACAAAGGCCAGGGCTCTGAACTGGTAGTGGTTGGCTCCTAGCTGAAAGCATAAGAATCTCCTGGAGCATCTGTCGATTTTGATACACATCCTTGAGATCCATCAAGCACATCCAGCTGTCCTTGCGCAGAAGAGGCAGAATGGACTGAACAGCGACCATCTGGAACTTGGAATTTTTGACTGACAAGTTTAGACTGCTGAGGTCCAAAATGGGACAAAGGTCCCCGTTTTTTTTTAAGCACCAAAAAGAAGCAAGAGTAAGTTCCGGACCCTTGTCCTGTTGGGACTTCTTGGATGGCTTGTTTTTGAAGGAGGTCTTGAACCTCAAAAAGGGCCAGCTCCCTTTGATGGGGAAGAATATTCAGGAGAGATTTATGAACTGGAGGGGACAGAAAAAAAGGGTATGAAGTAACCCTGGAAACGATGTTTAACACCCACTGATCTGAGGTAATGCTTGCCCAGGCCAATGGGTGAAGGGAGAGTCAACCCCAACTGCCTCCAGGGCAGGACAGCCAGGCAGCACTTCAAAAGTGCTGAGAGGGCTTCTCCGAAAAGGGTTCCCAGGAACCCTGGTTATGCAGATCCCCTCGCCTCTAGGGAGGCGTCTGTTGTCAAATCCCCTTCCCTGGCCAGAGGAAGAGGATTCCTGAGGAGCATCCTGGAAGGAAGACTGAGACCTGCTGAACCATAGTTTCTTATTACCCCTTTGATATTTAAAAAGGATCACTGGGGTGTAGAAAATTTGATCCCGACCGCAGACAGAGTCTTTCCTTCCTGCTCAATACACGGTTAAGGTCTCTTTGACAGAAGGGTCAAACAAAGTTGACCCATCAAAAGGGGCATTAGTGAAGGACACCTTAAGGGATTCTGCAAAGGCAAAGCCAGATGTGATGCTTAATGGCAAGTGGCCCCCACGGCATTGGAGATCAACTTCATCAAGGTGTTGGCTTGGGAAGTCAGAGTGGGCAGCTTCAGAGAGACCAATTTGAGACTCTCTGGAGGCCGAAACTCAGAAAGGGAAGTGGAGTGCTTCGATATCAAATCCCTTTGCAGCCAGGTAAAGTGTGCCATATAATTGGTTGCTCTCAGGCAGAATGTAGCTGAGGCAAACATGTGCTTCCCAAAATGGTCAATCGCCCAAGACTCCCTCTTTGGGGGATAGACCATGGAGCTCTATTCGGCAAGCTCCTTTTTAGTAGCTGTGGCCACCACAATAGCATCAACGGGGATGCCCTTGCTCCAAAAAGTCTTGTCCTTGGGGGGGACTTAGAAACTTGTCCACCTTCTTGGAAACTGGTTCCACTGTGTTTGGCTCTTTCTACACCCTGTCTGAGATAAGCTGGATGAGCTCATCAGCAGGGAGAGACACCCAGGTAGAAGATGGGCTCATCCCAAAGGCCTTCAAAAACACAGATTCCTCCAAAGATAGGGCGGGGGTAGACCAATTGCCTCTCTCCTTATGGATCTCTAGGATGTCCCCAAAGAACACTTCCTCAGACAGAAGTCTGGGGGACCCATCTCCTTTCTCAAAATCCATGTTTTCAGTGAAAAACTCTCTAGGGGAGTCCAAGTGCCTCCTCTTGCATGTCCTTTTCCAAAGGGGCTCCTCCATGGTGGGCTCTAAGGAAGGACTTGGAAGAGATAGGGACCCCAAGGGGGGTAATGCTCATCTGAAGGCATTTACAGGAGGGCTGACCCTGGAAGAATGATGAAGTCTTGCCACCCAACTTTGAGCAGGACTGGGGAGGACCTAGAGCCGAGGGAGAGGCAGCTGCCCAGCCGGAGACAGTTCTATCACCCGGAAGGCCAACAGACTGAAAGAAGCCCCCTTCCTCCTCCACCATGGCTGCAGACACCTAGAATGAACAGGTGGGACTCTGATATAGCACCGATGTCTCCGGACAATATCAGCCAAGAGCTGTCCAGCTCAGAGGCCCCCAGAGGGAGTAAATGGTCTGAAAACTCTGAGCCTGACCCCACTCCCCAGGAGCCTGCATTGACCTTGTGGGGCCAAGGTGCAGTTAGCACCAATGGCACCAGAACAAAGCCTGCCAGGGGCCCGGACAGTGTGGGAATGGAAGATATATCAGATACCGTTGGCCGCTCACCAGGAATGCTTTGATCCTGGGGTTTCAAGCCCAGATAGGTCAGCCGAGGAGAGAAGAGTCCTGTAGTTGGGGACGATCCCCTAGGCAAGTGGGCAGGAAATGAAAACAAGTTCAACTCAATTTGGGTCTTGAGAAAGCTCCTCATCATTCTATCCATGTCTGAGGGGAGCAAACTCCTGGTGGATCAGGAAGAGACTGAGGAATGGCTCGACCTAGCTGATGGCCTGCAGTCTCAAGAGGGGGACCTACTTGAATATCTAGGATCCAATTCTCTTGTATCTGGAGGGAGAGCTGCCAATAATGATCGGATCCAACAAAACCATTAGAGCCAAGGGTCTTGCTTGGATCCGAGGAAGTGGGTGGTGCCACAGACAGATCCAATGGGTGGTCAGATCCGAGGACAGCCTGGGTCAGGTAGGATCTGAATATCTCCAAGGATCCAAAGTCTCAGATCTGACAGAGGGAGCTGAGGCTCTAAGAGCATAAGAGCTCAGATCCGAAGCCAAGGTGCTGGACTTGGATCCAGGGAACTGCGATCTGAGAGCCTCGGCTTTTTGATGGGAGAATCCCTAGAGGAAGGAGACTTCCTTTTGGGATCAGAGGAGGGATTAGTAGGGGACCCAGAGACCAAAGGGCCCCCTTTTGGCAAGCTCTTTAAGCAGGAGCTTGTTCCTGCATTCCAGGATAGCCCTTGGGTTGAGTCTGGCACAAATGTTTCATTCAACCTCCAGATGTGGCTCTCGCTCATATCGGAATGGACTATTTTCTGACCACATGAGGAGCACCTTTTAAACCCTGTGGGCTTCACAGACATCACACACACAAGTGTACAGCAAACACCCATCACCCGCACACAGCACAACACAAAAGGGGGGGGGGTCAAGGTAGAAAAAGGGAGGAAAAGGGCTAGAGAGAAAAAACTACCCAAGGGTCCCAGGAGCAAAAAAGGGTGGGACCTGGGGAAGGGGACCAAAATAACAGCCTAAAGCACTACCAGGAGGGGAGGAAACTAACCAGTACAGAGCAGAAGGACGATAGGTTTAAAAAGAGAAGAAAAATCCCAGAAAAACTAGAGAAATAATTACTTGTCTATAATTGAAGACTTGAACTGCAGGAGGCACATCCAAATGAAATTGTGGTAAATAAGATCTGTGGGCTGTGGATAACATGGGCTCTTAGGCAGGGGAGGAGCTTGAGCTCAGGAGCTGTCCTCTAAGTTGCCGGCTCAGATCCAAGACCAATCCATGATCAATAACAACACGGATAGCATCAGATCACATTCTTGACTTTGATCTATGTTATACAGTGATAAAATACTGACTAATGCACACATGTGGCAGGCAGAAAGTTCCCTCTCTGATGCATGTGTTCATATCAGCCATACTGGGCAGGGCAAGTTCATAATTAAAAAAATACCCAGCTGTCTCCACATATGAAAATTTCCCTGCAGGGCTCTTGGAGCAAGGTGTGGGACCAACAGTGGTGTGGGAGTGATGAACCACTAGGAGGGCTTCAAAGCTGCAAAGGGGATACCAGTAGTGATTCCAAGCACTCTTGTGGCTCCCATGGGCTATCATTCAGAACCTACAGTGATAGTGGTGCTGGGTAAGTTATTTGGTGAGCAAAAGGCTGTAAGGAGATCTAATGTATTTACTTATTTTATTTACTTATTTGACATTTGTTGACCAGGTTAGTCCAACAGAGCCAAAGCCCTTTTTCAGAGGAGGCTCGGAGAGAAATGCTCCACACAAGTAGTACAAACATACAAAATAGAAAAATCAAAGATACACTAAAATATAGAACATAATTTCATAATAATGAAATACATTATTTACACAAAAGAGATTTTTATACAAACTTATACCAATGAATAAAGCAGTAGAAACACTGTAATTAAGGGTCAAGGGTATTGACATGCAAACAGTCAGTAGAAACAGCCTTTATACTTGCCTGGCTAACAGCAGTCTCCACTATGCTTTCACTCAGGGCAGTGACCATATTATCACTGTCAAGGGTAAAAACAGGCTAAAGACCCACTGAAGGAATTCTGACAAGCCAAGTGAGGAGGGCATCTCTCCCTTAATTCCTGCCACTATTGTAGTTAATAGTTAATCTTTCCATTTATTCCCATCTGATCTCCAATAGCCTTCTAAAGATCTCTCCACTATATCTGACTAATTCATGATATAGTAAACCTTTTCTGTTTTTCATAACATTTCACCATTCATTTCATGGGATACATAATTTTTTCCTTGCTTCTTTCCTGTGTTACATTTTCCAGCTACTACATTTTATCACTCTAAAATGTATTCATTATATATTCTAGATAGTTCTGTTCATTCTTTCAAAGCTTATAAAACTCACTTTCTCTGCTGCTGATCAGGAGTTCACATTTAATACTGAAATACTTCCACAACTGCAATTTCTATCATTATTCCTAATTTTACAATGAATGCTTTCTCTCCACTTCAGGTCTCCATATCTTACTCCTTCAGTTCTTCTCCTATTCGTCCTATACATGCTATGTTTCAAAAGCATCTCTGTTAGCTGCGGGTGCAACTTGAAACATTTTCAATCATTTTTTTCTTTCTTTCCCTCACTTTACTCACTGCAAAAGCAAAAAAGCCAGTGAGTACTTTGTGTATTTGGAAAAGCATGGAGCCTTCATCTTACCTCTGCTCTTCTGCCCTTCACAATTTTATATTTGTGTATGGCTCCCAAATACCCCTCTCCTCCCTTTTCTTTCTGTATTTTAAGTAGACCATTATGAATGTATTGAATGGTAAAAGTCAAGAATATTATTGAGGGTGTCAAACTCATGCTACAAGTTACTCTATTAGATAACATTTGCCCCATCACCTTTTTTTGCAAAGCTTTAGTCTTTCCTTATACTTTCTGTGTATTTTTATTATCAGTGTCTTTCAGATCTTTACTCCCTTCCAGGCCAACAAAAGAACCATTTTTCCCTTAACTTTCCCAAAAATTCACTTTGCCCCTATACATAATGGTACTATTTCCAATTGTTACTCATCAACCCAAATACCTTTTCAAAATTGTAATGACATTTAGCACTTAGCCAATCACAATATCTCTTCCTATACAATACAATCATCCATGAAAATTCAGGAGTATTTCCTTTTCAATGTGCTTTTTCTAATTCCTCTCAACTCCAATAATTAGGTGACAGTTGGCAACCTTATCTTATTCCTTTCCTAATTTTAGCTTCTGTTGATAATCACCTACTGAGAAAAATAACTAATCTAGAGATAATCTGCAATGTTGGCAAGCTGCCCTTAAACTGATTTCCAAATTCCCCTTTCTCGGATACAGTTCTACTTAATCAAACACCTTTATATGTCTAATATTATAGGTTCATAGGACGATACTAGGCTATTGGCCCGCAGGCCTTTATAAGCCTAGCCAATAATTTCACCCATGTTTCCACAAAGTCAGCACCTGTTTTTCCTGCCCAGCAGGGACACAGGCGGTATCCCAGGGGTAGATTTTCTGTTTCCCATCGAGTTGTCTAGGTTCCTCTTAAACAGAGCTAGTGAGGTACTCTGCTTGACATGGAGAGGAAGTCTATTCCACAGATAGGGGAGTCATCATGACAAAAATCTATCCCGCCAGCAACACAGACCAGGTTGAGACCTTGCATGTAGGTTGCACAAGTGGAGTTTGACTTACAGATATGAAGAAACTCCATCAAGGCCGAGTCTGAGAGCCTTGTATGCCAGACACAGGTCACCTCTGAGCATTCTATACGAGACTGAGTAGAGGGACAGGACTTTTAGCCTATCTGTAGAGGATAGGTGTTTAATACCCTTGATTTTCCTGGTCAGGAACCTCTGTAGTCTCTTACTAATTATTTTCCATAACAAAATGTGATATAATCTAGTCACAATGATTTTAGTCAATATCTTAAAATTGTTGCGTCTTTCAGCTTATCCCGGTTAGGGGTCGCCACAGTGGAACTCCGGTCTGCTAATGTTTGGTAGTGGATTTTTATGTGCCAAGTTACCAGCCCTAACGTACAACCTTCAACGAAGGCACGCCCATTCACACATGCCTCCACACAGAAGACACTGTAGCTGAGAATCGAACAGGACAACGGTCTTGCTGTGAGGCGACAACGCTACCACAGCACCACATATACTGATATATCTTATTAACCAGCAGCAGAATATAATTACCTATGTTTTGCAAGTCTCTACCTGTTGGGAGTATAATACACTAACCTTTTTCATATTTTCTATTATTCCTGCATTACTTTTATTAGGTCATATTATTCTAAACATTTTGCCCTGTGAGTCCTAACACTTCAAAAAACAATGAATAAACTGCAATTCAAATAAACAGTCCCTGGAATTTCAACAGTTTTCTAACCATTTTTAAAATTCTGTTGAAAATCCATGCTGACTTTGTTTTTTCTCTTACTAATTTAACAATTCTAAACATATGGACAAATTGAAACCATTTGTGGAAGTTCTCAGTTTAGAACAATAAAGCATTATTAAAATGCTCAACCAAATATGCAAACTGAGGAGAAGAAAGACAACAAAGGTAGATATGCGGTAATAGGGGGGTATTGGAAGAGAAGGAAGATTACATTGGCATGTATTTATATTCCACCTAGAACTATTAAGGAGCTTAACAGAATTATGGGGAAGTTAATTAGCTTTCAGTACAGATTATTATTTATGGGTAGGGACTGGAACCTGATAATGCAATAGTGAAGATATGCTCGGGTATCTAGAAGGGAAAAGTGTAGATCTGCATAGAAGTATATGACAATACATGGAATGGAAGATAAAAAATGGCTAGCAAGAACCCCAAAAGAATGTACACATTATTCTCCAAGGTAAAATAACTGGGCTAGATTGGACAGAAATTATACTTCAAAAGTATGGGTATTCAACTGACAGTTTTGAAACACATCTAATAACTATTAACGACCACGTGTCAATAAAGGTGAAGATAAAGAGGCACGGTGATAAAGTAAAGTTGAAACATCAGTAATTTCCTACTTGCCTATTAAAAAGAGAGAAGTTTAAGGAACATGTATTGAAAATGACTCAACAGTTATTAGCGAATAGACAAACTTCTTCAGAAAGGATAGCTGAGGAATGGAATAAAATGAAGATGAAATTTAAAAATAAATTAGATATGAGACAGAAAGAGATATGGGAAAGTACTAAAAGAAATTTAGATGGATTCTCAAAGGTTAGAGCATTGCAGACGAAGGAGAAATTTACTGGACCAGAAGAGGAAAAATTGTTTAGTGCTAAAGGAAAGAAATAAGTCCATCAAGGCCAAGTCTGAGAGCCTTGTATGCCAGACACAGGTCACCTCTGAGCATTCTGTAAGAGACTGAGTAGAGGGACAGGACTTTTAGCCTATCTGTAGAGGATAGGTGTTTAATACCCTGGATTTTCCTGGTCAGGAACCTCTGTAGTCTCTTACTAATTATTTTCCATAACAAAATGTGATATAATCTAGTCACAATGATTTTAGTCAATATCTTAAAATTGTTGTGTCTTTCGGCTTTTCCCGGTTAGGGGTCGCACAGCGGAACTCCGCTAATGTTTGGTAGTGGAAAAAAATAAGGGAGTATTTGGATAATATGCAGAAATATAGATAGGTTGCTCCTCAGACAAAAACCGTTAGTACAAGGACTTAAATAAGAGAAAAAAGAATAGGGTTTTGTCAGGCTAAGGGAGCCTATGACTAGAGAAAATAACCAGAGACTCTAAAGATACATGTGAACTACTTCAGAAATTCTGTTAAAATCTGTACAGACAGGAAGAACTGGGAAACGTAGGAAAAGACACAAATGCAAACATTTATGGATGACAAATATCCCAAGAAAGAAGATGAGGCTCATGAATTAAAAGCTAAGATGGGTGAAGATGAGATAAAATAGTGATGCATAATCATAAGGGAAGTCTCCAAGAACATATGGTATTTATGTGGAAATTTAAAAATTATGAGAAGAAAAAAATGATTAACAAAATTTTAAAGGGAGGGACAACACCGGCATCTTGGAAGAAAGCTGTAGTGGTTGTGGTACTCAAAGAGGGCAAAGAACCTTTAAACACAACTTCATACAGACTAGTTTCAATTCTGGACCATAATTATAAAGCTTTTACATCTCTATTAGCTAAGAGTATGGCTAAGGTATTGCCAAAACTAACAGATATGGATTGATAGGGTTTTGTGGAGGGGAGACAAACATTGACAAAATGATGATGACAAAGGGAAACAGACTACAAGAAGACTCCATTACTGTTGACATGTTTTGATTCAGAGAAAGCATTTGACAGAGATACCTGTGATTTTATGATTAGGGCAATGACACCACATGCGTTGCTTCATGGAATAATGGAGATAATTAGGAAGATGTATGAAGGTTTACAGGCAAGAATAAAAAGGTAGGAGGGATCCACCCTAACAAGCAGGTTTGAATAGAGGAACCAGGAAGGAGTGCCCTCTTTCTCCTTTGTTATTCACCTTATACTTAGAGCCACTGGTAAAGAAAATAAAGGACTCACAAATTCAAGGGGATCTCTGGAATGGTATTCAATAATATTAGCCTTACCTGCAGATGATATTATTTTGTATTGAATGTCTAGAAAATTATATTAAAGTGTTATGAAATATTTTGAGACAGTTTTCAGTTTCTTTTCAGAAAATAAAATAAAAGGGCAATGACAGAAACAAAAAATAAATGGCAACACCCTTGCATAAAAAACACAAAAAATAAGTGGTATGGAAGGAGAGAGGGTGCAGCTACTGCAGCAGTGATCATTCAAACATCTACTGTTATGATAAGTTTAACTTACACAACTGTACCATGTTCTGCAGTAGCATTGGCTATATGTGTAGATTTTGATAGCTGACTACATTTGTGAGGTGGAAGTAGAAGGGACCAGGAGCCACTGAAGAATGATCCTACCAAAGCTTGATCTGCACCTACAGAAGGAATCGAGCTTATGGTGCTTTATAAAAGTATGCACTGAGGACCAAGTAGCAGCTTCTAGAATACTTTTAGAAGCCAACCTTTCCAAAAAGCCATAGATTAAGCCAAGCCCCTGGTACAGTCAGCCTTGACCCTGTATGGAAAAGATTTGTTCAGGTAAGAGCCTTAGACAACCAATTGGAAATAGTTTGTTTTTTACATAGACTGACCTTTATTATCTTCATAAGAAATAAGCAATTGACCTGAAGATCTGAAAGATTTAGTACGGTCAAGATAGTACCAGAGTTGTCTGTGGACATCCATGGTATGAAGTATCATTTCTCCCTCATTTTGAAGTTCAGGAAAGAAAATGGGGAAATGGATAGTTTGACTTTTAAGTAAACTTAGATGCCACTTTAGGCAAAAAAGGAGAATTAGTTCTCAAAGAATGAGATTGAGTTGTAAGCTCTTACTGAAGTCAACCCTGATATACCTTCTTACAGAGGTCAGAGCAATTGGGAAAATGGTTTTCCATGTTAAGAACCTGAAGCAAAATTAGCTGGTTCAAATGGAGCAAGTGTTAGTTTCTCTAACACAAAGTTATGAACCCAAGGAGGGGCCACTGGTTTTCTTGGATGACTCTTATGCAGAACCCCTTTCAAAAACATTTTGACATGAGACTGCATTGAAAGGTGAGGATCCATGGGCAAGCATGCTGAAATAGCCAATAAATGAACACTGACAAAGGAATAAGAAAGGCCATAGGATAGTAATATAGTAGGAATCAGACACTGAGCTCTCTGCTGAGAAAAAAATGTATCCACCCCTGCATCGTCCTGTTCATCTTGAATGTCTTCAGGAAATGAGGAATCTTTTTTTTTTTTTTTTTTTAATACCAGAAAGCGGTTTACAAGAAGGATCAATAGCCTACATTAAACACGAGCTAGAACCAGTAAACTACTCCTATCCAAAGAAATTTGAGGAGGTGGAGAGACATGCTTGGTTTTCTGTTTTTTATTTATGTATGTATGTATGTATTTTAACAGGAAAAAATAGGGCCAACTTTGTTACTAATGGCAGTAGTTGCTTAAACTGCGATGGGAGCAGCATTCTGACACAACAGGGGAATACTTCCCTGTTCCCACTCCTAGGGCCAACAAACATGTCTCTCCCTTGCCAAGTGAGGGTACCCCAACAGATGCTAACCCCTGATCCATAATGGCTGTAGGTGTTACAAAAGAGGAATCCAGGGCACAAAATGAATGGTTCGAGGTACAACCAATGGCTAGTGCAGTCATCCACCTGTGGTTGAGGCAAACTGCTAGCCTGCTGTGGTGGCAAAAGCTTTTTCTTTTTTTAGCAGGAAGAAGGAGCAACCATAGATAGAGTAGTTTGTTCCATGATCAAGCCAGAAATGGTGCCTCTTTCCTAGGGAAGGCAAGCAACAACTGCTAATAAATCTTACCCGTCCACAGAAAAAAAACACAGTAAAAAGCACTTTAGAACATTATTCCATCCCCACAAAAGAAAATAGAAATTTTTTCCAAAGAAATAAAGTTTTCAATTACTTCATACTACTTTTAAACTAACAGCAAAAAAAGAGTGTGATGTTTAAAAAGTATGTTACAGTCTTCAGACAGTCCATTACAACACAACATTCCTAGCTTTAAAATGACCTCCCCAAACAGGAAAGTAATGAAACAAACAAAATTAAAAAGATGAAGTTTTTTCCTCAAAGGGAACTTATCTTCACAGCAAAGGAAAGCACAAGTTGACAGTCGATTCTCAAAAGCCTCAAAGAAGGATACTCTTTGGTGGAAGTAAAGCTACAAAGGACTTGTACCGAAACTTGTATTTTAGTTAGCTCAGTTCAAGCTGCTTGATAGGGAATGTGGAAGGTGACCTGAAGCTTTGAAAGCTGGCCTGCTCTTGTATCCTTGGCAAGATATAACCCGTATAGTTTCAACAGTTTGAAAAAAAAAGTGCACTGGGGAAAAATGCCAGTCAAAACCCAGACTCCAACATAAATGTATAAACATTTGTATCAACCCAGTTATCAAGATGTTTTAAATACATAAAACAATTCAACTATAATAACATTAAAGTTACTGCAGTGGTGATCAATATGAACATCAGAAACAATCATACAGACTATTATATGTACAAAGTAGCAGAAAGTATTTAGAGAACTAAACCATTACGGGAAAGGAGAAAAGAGATTTTACCAGCAGCAGTGGCTGTTAGTAGAGGCACAGTAACAGGAAAGAGAGAGATGGAATTTAAAGGAGAAAATTATTAAAGGAACCAAGGTACTGGAAGCAAATAACTATGGAGGGAAAAATATTACCAGTATTATGAAGCCAAGCAGAAGATTGGACAGGGCATGGGAGACTGCTTTCCCTACCACGGACTAAGAGTATAGGCATAAAGAAATGGATATAGGAGTGTAAAATTACCAGTTATGGTTCAGTTTATAGTTGAGTCTAAAACAGAAGTTGTAGCAAGAAAGAGATAATTAGTATGATAAATAAAATAATGCATAATAACTATAACAATCAATTAGAAAATGTTAGAGAAGACTGAGAAATAAGAAAGAAAAGGCAATATACAAAGAAACAATGGTAGGATAATATGTATGGTTTCAAGTATACAACAAGATCTAAAAGGTTTATGATCTTTGCGTGACAATACTTGCATAAATATTTTTATACTCCAAGTAGACTTCAAATAATTTTCTACATACAGACAGCAATTGATGGAGATATGATGAGAAAACATATTTTTTGGGAATGTAGTGAGTTAATAGATTTTAAAATTCCATACAGAGTATTTTGTCAGAAATGCTGGAGGTACACATTACTATAAAATTATTATTTTGAGCTGTGATATAGAAATTGATTTGCCTAAACAATGACAAAGTAAAGGCCTAAGTTTAATGCTACTGGCTTCCAAGAAAAAAAAAAACAATAACTAGGAAATGAAGACCAAAAATAAAAAGAACTTTGACAGAACTGCTGAATGTTGTAAAGGAGTTAAAAGAAATGGATTTTTAAAAAAGAGAAGGAGTAGACTATATAGAATTAAATGGAAACTGTGGGAACAACATGGGTAGAATAATTTTCAGGAAGTGTATTTCATGCAAAGCAGTACTTGAGCAATATACATAATGTTAACAGAATAATTGTTAAGACAAATTCATATTTGTGTAATGTACAAAACTGAAAAAAATTGTAATGGTTTGTTTTCTCTTTTATAATTGTGATGTTAATAATAATGTTAAAAAATACACAAATCACCTTCATCAAATATACTGTATATTTTGCAGACAACAAAACATTAGCAAACATAACACATATGTAAATGACAAGGCAGAAAACATTTATACAGATATGCATAATGTACAGGAAATGGCCAGCCAACACTGTCAAAAAAAACCCACCAGGTGAATATAATGTTGTTCACCCTAACAATACAGCAGCATGACTGTTGCTTTTCTGGTGATTTACTACATTTCTTCCACACATATTTACAAAAATATTTCTTCTACAAGCACGTATGCTCAAATGTACTTAAAAAAATAAATAAAAATACTCGCACTTAGACCTTCAGGTATCATACATATTTAAAGATGTACAACAAATACTTTTATGTGAACAGTGTTGTTGTATACTTTCAAAACTTCTTAAGTCAAGGAGGCATTGGCAAGATGGCTAACAGAGAGCAGCAACTGGTGAAATCAGTTACTGAAAAATTTTCACTGACAGAAAATATAATCAAAAAATTTAAATTTGGAGATATTTGTTAGTTAATTTTATTCATCAATAGTCACAGAAAAGATTTATATCTTCATGTTCTTTAAAAACTGTAATTTTAATGTCAGAATTTAAACTGCTTGACTGAGAGAAGAGACTTCAACAAGAGCCACTCAAGAAATGATACTCATGATTTTTTTTTTTGTTAAAAAAGGCATCCAGCCAATAATATCTAGTTATACAGGATGTATTACTTAAAATGGACAAACTGAATACCAAAACAGAAAGTTTCAAAGAAGAGTCCAGAAAAAAGATGGAAGATTTAGAAATTCTTATGAAACAACGAAGTACACAAATCAGCAGTACGGAGGAAGTTTTAAATGAACATGAAGGGAGAATAACTGAAGGTGAGTCTCAGGCTGAATTTCTTTTAAAACAAAATAACTGGCTCGAAGATAATGTTACTAATTTAGAAAACAGACTGAGATGAAATAACATTAGAACTTATGGTGCACCTGAAAAGTATGACGGAGACAATATAATAAACTTCTCAACAACCTGGCTAAATAAAACATTACATCTACCTGCAACTTTATCTTTTGGAATTGAAAGAACACATAGATCCCTCATAGGGGACCTTTGAAGAAGGAAAACGTACCACCATGTTCAATTATAATTAAGTTTATCTCCAGCTTAGAAAAAGATCAAATATTAAAAACAGGTGAACACAGTCAGATTTGACAATGATTATTCCAGTAATGTACTCCACAAAGGGGGAGCCACGACGGACCCCGGGAACTACCGCCCCATTAGCCTAACGAGCCTGGTCTGCAAGGCCATGGAACGTATCATCGTGGAACTCATAAACAAAGACATTGGTAATCTCCAAACTCTGGACCCTACCCAGTTTGGATTTGTAAAAGGCAGATCATGTCTCCTAAACCTGATTGACTTCTTTGAAGCAGTCACCAAAGCCATAGATGAGGGTAACATGGTTCGCACAGCTTATCTAAATCTTACCAAGGCTTTCGACACCATCCCCCATTCTGGAATTATAGATAAGTTCAGTAAAACAAGAACACAAGTCCCCGAACACAGTAGAATCCATTCACGTCTTTTATTACACAAAAATGGACAAAACTTTAAGCGCTTTTCGTCTGCCCTCAAAGCAGACTTCTTCAGAAGTGATTTACACTAAAATTGGTTACAATTTAAAGAAAAAGTAACACCAAAAATGTGGGATAGTGAACTCATTAAAGGAACACACTCCAATTAACCATAAAACATACACAAACCTAAAATACATAATATTTACTAAATCAAAAATATGTATATGAGTCATCTGTGTCTGTACTAAATCTATACATAAACACAACATACTCCTAAAAAATAGCAACATAAATAAACCTACTGTTATTCAAAACAAGCTCTCAAAATTAAAAATAGCAGCATTACTATTATACATATTTGTGAATCAGGCTCATCATCTCCTAAAATAATAGTAATAAATATAGTAATAAAATCAGGTTAAACTTCAAAAGGGTTGAATAACCCTGTAATGGACATTTTATCTCAGCAAGCTCTTCAATTTAAGAATGCTGTTGATAGAAGTAAATTCATTTAAGCCAGGAATATTACCTGCATCCAATTTAATCTGCCACTTAAGTTCTAGCTCCTCCAACTTGAGGGCAAAAGGTCCCCCTCTAAAACTATGCTCTACTTTATCGATAGCTAGAAACTTAAACTTATGGTCACTATTGAGGTGGATATGTTTAGCCAACGCATTATCAGGCTTATTACGATTAATAGCATACAGGTGTTCGTACATCATATCCCGGAGCCTACACTCCGTTTTCCCAACATAAAAAGCAGGACAACAGACACATCTAGCTAAATAAATTATAGCTTTAGAATCTTCCATTACATGGGCGAGTTCTAAGGGCTTTAATATAAGTTTTGTTTCTCTTGAAAGTTTCATGTCACATCAGAATGGTTATATTTGACTTACAGTGGTTATACTATAGTTGTACATCAGATGTGATATATTATGGTTGAATGAGATTGAAGGATTTAATGCAGTTTGTTAACAGATAATGCCACTTTAATATTCAGCATCTTTTGGATCAGATACCTTTTGGTCCATAACAGTGTTAAAAAATATATAGCTTTACCTCTTAGGACTATTGGGCCAGATATTATAAAGAAGACATTTATTTAAAATATTAAAAAATTCAGTCCATGTTGGTTTCATCAGGTACCCCCACTATAGGAGTCCTGGACACAAGAATATTATGCTTCAACATTAATATATATACAGGCATCTTAATACAGTACTGTATTTTTATCTTGGCAATTCATAATTTCATTTATGATGTACTAATGAAACTGAAACTTGCTGGTTGGGATATCTAAAGAATTTTTTAGGTTTACCCATATAATAGATGCAGTTTACAATGGAAACAAGAAATTTCATTGCTGGCCTGAGGGCCCTAAATTCTTAGAGATATTTAGCATCTTAACCTCTTTTGAAAGTGAAGGTTCTGTCCTGGTCATTGCAGGTTTTATAATTGATAACTTAGTTATAACAGTGGCCCAATAATTTCTTCTCCCTTTTTTTCTCCCTTTTTCTAGTATTTCCAAATTCATTCAAACTTTACCTTCAGGTGAGGTCCCCTCAGTTTTTTGGCACAACATAACAAATTATCAAACAACATTGAATGGTCACATATATGTTTATTTTTATTGGAACTCAGTACTCTATAGTTATACAGGGACTGTTATTGTTCCTTGATTCATAGTTGATATTTATGACCAGGGTGTAAACATAGCACTTGGAGTAGGGGTCGATCCAGACTCATTTAATATAGTAGCTATCATTGTTTACATCCATTTGGTCTATGCTTCAAACATTTTGTGTGTCAAGTTTCGTATATATATTAGTCTAACAGGGGCCTGTGTAGTCCTCATAAGATATTTTTTCTTATTAGATTTTTGGTGGGGACCTGGCACTGTTTAGGTAATCCAGATTCCATTATCTATTTGTGAACTATTGTATGTTGTAACAGGATTGATATTTTTATTATGGACCTTACAGAATTACTGAGGGGCCTCTCAGCTGATAGGAATGATTTAGCAGCATTTGGACTTACTAATTTGGGGCAAAATATTAATAAGGAAGCTTCTGCAACAATTAACAGTTGTGAAACTTCCTTTCATAAACTGAATAAAAGTATGAGGGCATTAAGGACGAACGTGTGGCATGCTAAGCCTACTTGGCCAAAGATATATCACCTAGGGGACTGGGGGTAAAGATACAACCTCTGGTCTCCGAAGCAGATTCCATTTGATTGGAGCAATGGGCAAAAGCTCAACACAAATCAGCAATGGAATTTGTTAAAATTTTGGCGGCATATCATGAGAGGACCTTGACAAACACATATTAGAAATCACTGATATGTGTAATGATATCAGTAAATTTGAAGGTCAGGAGGGCTATTCTAACAACCTTCAGAAATTGGGACAGGACCTTCTCAGCTCTGAACAGACACAAAGATAAAAAATGGGTAAATTTCACAGTGACTTAAGTGATTTTGAAGGGGGGGGCACCCCTTTTCAAGTAACAAACATGTTAGGTTTGAGCCTTCCCATAGGAAGGACAATAAAAAGAAGAGACCCAGATCTATCTTGAAAAAATCGAATAATTCAAGTTGTGATGAATCAAGGGAGGATTCTTCCACCACTTTAGAGTCCAGTATACAACATTCTGCCGACTCGCCAGCTTCTAAAAGGAGAAACTCTTTGGGCCATTTAGCCAAAGGTACAAACGGGGTGGGAGGAAACACAGGGGTGGAAAGCATGGTAGACCTATTGAAACTAATTGTTCAGAAATAAATAATGTGTTAAACATTTCATCTATAGCACTATCCACAACACAAATTCAAATTCTTAATAAAAGGACTTAATTTTATTCCTGGTTTCTTTATTTCTGAAGATTCATTTGCTAATGATATCTTTGAGTTTTGTAGATTACTTAACCTGAAAAAAGAAGTTATGTACTCACCATAACGTTCCATCTGAGTAGGTACTTCATTTGTCTGCAACCTGTGGGTATCGGATCCGAGCTGGCAGCTTACCAAGCTCCAAGATCCGAGCTCCTAGCTCCTCCCCCCTACCCATAATCCCCTGTTACCAACCACATGACCTCAGATCGTTTTTTTTTGCCTTACCAACCTGGAAACATGAAATATCAACTGCAAAGGTGATCAGAAAATCCCGAAAGGTTCGGGGGATGGCAGGGGGGGGTCGGTTGCAGACAAATGAAGTACCTACTCAGATGGAACGTTATGGTGAGTACATAACTTCTTTATCTGAAGTAGTTACTTAATTTGCTCTGCAACCTGTGGGACAGAGTCCCCAGCTACCTTATAAGAACCTGGGTGGTCCTTACGAAAGGATATTCCGAAGCACCGCGGAGCCAAAAGAAGCCCTACTTCTCGAAATCACATCTAATTTATAATGAGAAATGAACGTATGAGAAGAGGACCAAGTCGCTGCTGAACATATGTCGTCCACTGGAACCCTAGACCAGAAGGCTGTTGAGGTGGCTACAGATCTTGCAGAATGAGCACGGATATTAACCGGGGCTGGTTTGCCAAACGATATATACCCCTGAATAATACACTGACGAATCCAGTTTGCTACAGTGACTTTGGGAATGGCTTTACCCATGGCTGATTTTGCATACGAGACAAATAACTGGTCCGACTTGCGAAACTCTCTAGTCCTATGCAAGTAGAAACGCAGCTGTCTGTGTACATCCAATTTGTGTAATGTGTATTCTCCCTTGTTCTGAAATGTGGGAAAAAACACTGGTACATTTATCGATTGATTTATATTTGCTTCTGAAGCAACCTTAGGCAAGAAGGACGGGTTAGTCCTGAGGGACACTCTATTTTTGTGAAAGATAAGGTAAGGAGGCTTCATACACAAGGCTTGTAATTCTGAAACCCTTTTGGCCGAAGTAATAGCCACTAAGAAGACTGTTTTCCATGACAAGAACTTCAACGGAATTGAGGCTGCAGGTTCGAAAGGTGGACTCGTTAAGGCTTGCAAGACAAGAGTGAGGTCCCATGGGGAAACCACAGACTTTATCGGTGGATTTAAAAGGAAGATGCCTTGTAAGAAGGTTTTGCACAACTTTGTAGATGCTAAGGAATCTATGCCATCACCCACATGAAAATGGGAGATGGCCGCCAATCGCACCTTAACCGTAGAAGCGCTTGCTCCCTGTCAAAAGATTAACGAGAGGAAGTCTAGGATGGTCGGGATAGGGACAGTAAATGGGTCCAAGCCCTTATCTTCGGCCCAAATGGAAAAACATTTCCACTTACTGTTGTAAAGTTTTCTGGTAGATGGCTTATGAGCCGCAACCAGAATGGCCTTAACGGGAGATGAGATACCGGGAGTCCTAGCCATTAGTGGAACTGGATCAGCCAAGCAGCAAGCTTGAGGTTGACCAGGCTGGGTGTTGGGCAATCCGCGGGATGAGAAATCAGTTCAGGACTGGGATCCAGAATCCACGGAGGAGCCACACTGTGAGACCGCAGAAAGGGGAACCAGATCTGCCGAGGCCAAAATGGGGCTATGAAGATAACTCTGCTCCCCAACCGACAGGCTTTCTGAATGAACTTCATCATGAGAGGAAGGGGAGGATAAGCATAAAGGAGCCCGGGAGGCCAAGCATGGACCAGAGCGTCTCTGGGGGGGGGGGGTTATTGCGAAGTACTCGCTGCATTTTGTGTTTAAAGGAGAAGCAAAAAGATCGCAGCGAGGCTGACCCCATTTGTGGAAGATCTGTTTCGCAACAGATGGATTCAGAGACCACTCGTATGGAGTGAGAAGCACCCGACTTAGCTTGTCCGCTAATATGTTGGATCGTCCCGGGATGTGCGTTTCTACCAGAAAACGGTTGGTGGAGATCGCTCATTCCCAAACTCTCATAGCCTCTCGACACAGGGGGTAGGATCTGGTTCCTCCCTGTTTGTTTATAACCCAGACTACAGACATGTTGTCTGTCTGGATCGCAATAGTCCCCAGGGGAAGAAGGTCATGGAGAGCTTGCAACGCCAAAAGCACCGCCCTCATCTCTAGGACATTGATATGCAATGCAGTCTCTAGGGGAGTCCACGTGCCTTGAACGGATCTGCCTGAACAATGCCTCCCCACCCGAGGCGAGAAGCGTCCGTGGTCAACGTGGCTTCGACTGGGGGGGGTCACAAAGGGCCTCCCTTCTCTGAGTTCCCGCGCATGCAACCACCAATGAAGGGAGTTCCTGCAAACTCTGCTCAGCGGTATGGGCGTGTTCAATGGGTGGAGCAAGAGGGACCATTGGACTTGAAGGGTCCATTGCAATATTCGCAGGTGGGCATGGAGGGAAAGACCGATCGCTGCTGCCATAGACCCTAGTGCCCTCAAGACCAACTCCGCTGGAGGAGAAGGATTCCGGAGAAGGGCTAACACCTGATAAGACAAGCTGTTCAGTCTGACTGATGTTAGAGTAGCTTGAGAGATTTGAGTATCCAACCTGGCCCTTATGAATTCCAGGGCTTGAGTGGGGCACAGGCAGGACTTCTGCATGTTTACTGAAATGCCTAGGTTGTGAGCTAGAGTCAGTGCGTACTCTCTCGCTACAGAGAGCTGATGCCTGTTGGTCGTGGTAAGGAGCCAGTCGTCTAGGTACGGGAAGACCTGAATGCCTTGAAGTTTCAGGTGGGCAGCAACCACCGCCATGACTTTGGTGAACACTCTGGGGGCTGAAGTGAGGCCGAATGGAAGAACCCTGAATTGATAATGACTGGCTCCGAGCTGGAAACCTCCTGGATCATCTGTCCATTAAGATGTGGTAGTACGCATCCTTGAGGTCTATGGAGCACATCCAGTCGTTCTCCCGCAAAAGGGGGAGGATAGATTGAAGAGTGACCATCCAGAACTTTTCCTTGGGTATAAACAGGTTCAGAGCGGAAAGGTCTAAGACGGGTCTGAGGTCCCCCGTTTTCTTTGGTACCAAAAAGAACCTCGAGTAATAACCCAATCTGGACTGATCTGGGGGGACTGGCTGGATGGCTCTTTTTCTTAGCAGCTTCAAAATTTCTGAAGCCGCCGCCTCCCTCTGATCGGGTGGGACATCGGGGAGGTGTCTGGTTTTGGGGGGAAGATTTAGGAAAGGAATGAAATAACCTCTGGAAATGATACGGAGCACCCATCGATCTGTTGTAAGGGACTCCCAGTTTGACAGGTGCTCCGTCAACTGCCCCCCGACTACCTCCAAAGAGGGACAGTCGGGCAAGCCCTCAGGGCTGTTGCGAGGGTCTGTCCGAGAAAGGTTCTCTAGACCCGAAATTACACGGCCCCCCTCTGCCTCTGGGCCGGCGTCCACCTTGCCCTCCTCTGCCTCTAGAGGACGAGTGGTCCGCAGCTGGATGGGATTGCGGAACCACAGCTTCTTTTGTCACCTCCGATTCCTGGAGAAGGATCTTTGGAGACTAGAGAAGCGGACTCCGACGGCAGACAGCATCTTCCCATCCTTTTTGCTTTGGATCAGTGTATCGCTAATGGTCTTGCCGAAAAGAGCAGAACCGTCAAAGGGGGCGTTCATGAAGGATGCCTTGGAAGGGATCCGCAAAGTCGCAAAGACGGAGCCAGGCGTGACGTCGTAAGACGACCCCTGCTCTGCTGGCTTTAGCGGCTCCCTCCGAAGCATGAGAGAGGAGCCGCGTAGACGTATTGGAGATGAATTTTAGAGTGGCCATTCGTGGCGTAAACACATTCCTGTCTCCGACCAACATGGACTCTGGGGGGGCTGCAGCGTTTTCCTTGATCAAGTCTCGCTGTAGCCTGATGGTATGTGCCATATAGTTCAGCGCCCTTATAGAAAAGGTAGCTGAAGCAAACATCCGCTTCCCAATCCGGTCCAATGCTCGAGATTCTTTATCTGGCGGGTGGACCAGAGAACTCTCCTGAGATAGTTCTTTCTTGGTGGCTGCCGCCACCAACATGGCATCAACAGGGGATCCTTTGGCCCATGATTGCCTATCTGTGGGAGGGCTTAGTATTTTGTCGGGACACCTAGGAATTGGCTCCAAGGTGTCGGGCTCCTTCCACTCCCTGGTGGTAATTAAGTCCACCAGGGGGTCGGCCGGAGGGGACACCCAGGAAGTAGATGGGCCTGCCTCAAACGCCTCCAGGAACACGGATTCATCAAGGGAAGGTTTTTGGGCAGACCACCCCCCCCTAATATGCAACATTTCCATGATGTCTCCAAAGGAGACATCTTCAGGGGGTGACCTTGGGAAACCCTCCCTATCATCTAAGTCCGTGTCAGTGGTAACGGACTCGGGGGAGTCCAGGTGCCTCCTTTTACACCGACGTTTCCGAGGAACCTCCTCGGTGAGGCTATCCAAAGAGGGCTCGTCCACGGGTTGCTGTTCCTCAACAGGAACTAGCTGGAGGGCTTGGGCAGGCTGTCCCGATGGTCGGATGATGGAAGACAGACCCTCATACAGTGGGGGTACGGGTGGATCCGAAGCCCGGACCGGGGATCTGGAGGATCTCGACAGTACCCTCTCCACTACCTCAAAAGCCGAAGGAGAATCACCCTCACTAGCCTCTGAGGGCAATCTTCTTGGGTCCGAGCAAGGGATCGGGGTCAGAGCCGAAGCAGTCGGTGCCGAGAGAGAGGTGCGCTCTGAAGCCAATAGCTCCGAAAATACAGATCCCTCGGATCCGATGCTCACCCCTCGGCCCAGAGAGATCGGATCTGACAAGCTTGAGGGCATAGTCGGTGTCGAAGAGACCAGCGCTATCGGCGCCGACAATTCTCTGGGTCCAAATGGGCATGGATCCGATGACTCCGAGATCCGAAAACGAGTCGGAGAAGGAGTGATCGGGG